>NC_074666.1:65946959-66204459 GCF_029448725.1 Salvelinus fontinalis
GACCTGGTGGCATGTCTTGTGGGGTATGCACTGGTGTCTGAGTTGCGTGCTAGTAGTTTAAACTGACAGCTCGATGTATTCAACATGTCAATACTTCTCACAAATACAAGTAGTGATGAAGTCAATCTCTACTCTGGGCCATGAGAGATTGACGTTCATAATGTTAATGTTAGCTCTCTGTACATTTATGGGTGAGTCGTGCTGCCCAGTTCTGGGCCAATTGTAATTTTCCTACGTCCTTTTTTGTTGCATCTGACCACATGACTGGACAGTAGTCCAGGTGCAACAAAAGAAAGGCCTGTAGAACCTACCTTAGTGATAGCGTTGTTACGAAGGCAGAGCAGTGCTTTATTATGGACAGACCTATCCCAATCTTAGCTACTGTTGTATCAATATGTTTTGACCATGACAGAAGTTTAGTCTCAACTTGTTACATTTCCACATTATCCATTACAAGATGTTGTTGAGGTTGAGGTTTAGGGTTTTAATTTTATGTCCCAAATACAATTCCTTTCGTTTTTGAAATTCATGTATTTAGAACTAACTTATTTCTTGCCACCCATTCTGAAACTGACTGCGGCTCTTAAGTGTTGCAGTGATTTCACCTGCTGTGGTAGCTGATGTGTATAGTGGTGAGTCATCAGCATACATAGACACACAGACTTCACTCAGCACCTGTGCCAAGTCATTAGCTAAATTGAAAAAGTAAGGGGCCTAGACAGCTGCTCTGGGGAATGCCTGACTCTAACGAGATTATGTTGGAGAAGATTCCATTAAAGAACACCCTGTGTGTTCTGTAGTATACAGCATGTTAGTATGGGTATTCGAACACTACTTAGGTCTTCTGGGGCAGTATGCATCAAGCCTCTCAGAGTAAGAGTGCCGATTTATGATCAGTTTGGACTTTTAGATCACATTGAATAACATTACATGGATGGGGAAGCTGCTCCCCCCAGCCTCCACTGATTTCCATCAACTGATCTCCATCAACTTGCATAAATACATCATGGGCAAGAAACATATTTATTTTCTTCAAATCAATTATAGTAGTAGCAAGCTATCAAAGATGACCTCCGATCTTCATCTTCACGCTCTCCTTCTCAAACTGAACAGAACATAGGCTATAGGCTAGTCCACGTGCAAGATATTTCATTTTTTGGACTAGGCCTGATCAATAATAATTTTCGGAGGAACTATTTGACTCTCCTCCTGAACTGCCACTGTAGGCCTACACAGCACAACGTTGTTTAGCCCGCACAAAAAAAAACGTTTTTGATCAGCAAGGGCAGAGCAGGACTCAGGGTTGGAATATCCATTGCAGTGTGTAATGCAGTCTAGTTTGATTTACGCAATCCCAGCAGCTATCTTAGAAATATAACTTTGCTCTGTGCTTCTCTGAGCATGCACTTCGTAGCCTATAGGCTATGAATCAATTGATTGAGACCACGCTATATAGCCTATAGGCACACTTCATATTGCATTTCCAGCAGAGAGTCGGGTGGAATCAGGCATCGATATATAGCCTAATAAGCAACGAATTCTAAAACATTGAGAAATACTGAAATTTCTTCAATTACAAACTACATGACCCTCCCTTGGACTAGATTTTGAAAATACTAATCGCTCCCCTTGACTGAAATTGAAAAGGCATGACCCTCCCCCATTTTCCTCCAGGTACCCACCCTGTACATTTTTATCCATCTCTTAGCATTACAATTTTATCGTAAAAACTAAGAATGTTCTCAAGTTAAAGTTATAAACAGAAGTGATAGTAACACTGTAAATGATTAACCGTTACAGAACTCTTTCGTTTGAAGTTCTGAAGGGGAACACAGCGTTTTTAGTCTGTAATCTTTCCCCTTTCCCATCTATTCCTATTTCTCTCCCTCCTTCCCACTCCTTCTCCTGTCATAACCTCCTGTTGGTTCTAATACAGTATGGAATGACTCAGGCTCTGCCCTGGCTGTATTTCTGCCTTGTTATTGTGACTCAGCATTCGGGAGTCTCAGGCAGAGACGGAAGAGGAAGCGAGATGTTCCACTTCCGCAATGGCTCTGTTTCAATGGAAGTCAAGGACTAAGCCGACAGCTATCGCATTGGTGTCTATGGAGAGCACCCCCCCCCCCCGCCCCCCTTAAGCAGACAGTGGTAAATGCCTAAATTAACTACCTTCATTTATCCACCATCTTTGGCCTGAAGGCCATTCTTTCCCACTATCCTCGTGACAATGGTGGAAGGAGACTGGGTCTAATGACTGTGGAAACAGACTTGCGCGGTGGTGAGTGGGCGAAAACATGCTGAGTTTAGGGAAAAAAAGGGAAGAAGGAGAGAACAGCAGTAACATATACTATGTAACTTACTAAGGCATTTTTAAACAAATAGCTGTAATATGGTTGTTTCTGATGAACGTTGGAGGGAAAATACACCAACAACTTTCCTGATAATTTGGACAATATACCCCAATCACAATTCAAATAACAATATTTTTCAATATTACTTTAAACTGTTGGTCTAACTAACAGTTTAGAAAATCATCACCAAACCCCTTGGTTTTTCACACTCAGTAGTTTCCCGTGTGTATCAAGAATGATCCACCTCACATAGGGACAATGCTGTGGGAAGCATTGGAGTCAACATGGGCCAACATCCCTGTAGAACGCTTTCGACACCCTTTAGATCGAGTCCTTGCCCCAACGAATTGAGGCTGTTCTGAGGGAAAAAGGTGTGTTTCCAATTCAATATTAGGAAGTTGTTCTTAATGTTCTATACACTCAGTGTATATATACAGTGCCATAAAAAAGTATTTCCCCCTTTCTGGTTTTCTCTATTTTTGTTATCATTTACATTTTACATTTACATTTAAGTCATTTAGCAGACGCTCTTATCCAGAGCGACTTACAAATTGGTGCATTCACCTTATGACATCCAGTGGAACAGCCACTTTACAATAGTGCATCTAGATCTTTTAAGGGGGGGGGGGGGGGGGGGGGGGGGGGCAGAAGGATTGCTTTATCCTAGGTATTCCTTGAAGAGGTGGGGTTTCAGGTGTCTCCGGAAGGTGGTGATTGACTCCGCTGTCCTGGCATCGTGAGGGAGTTTGTTCCACCATTGGGGTGCCAGAGCAGCGAACAGTTTTGACTGGGCTGAGCGGGAACTGTACTTCCTCAGTGGTAGGGAGGTGAGCAGGCCAGAGGTGGATGAACGCAGTGCCCTTGTTTGGGTGTAGGGCCTGATCAGAGCCTGAAGGTACTGAGGTGCCGTTCCCCTCACAGCTCCGTAGGCAAGCACCATGGTCTTGTAGCGGATGCGAGCTTCAACTGGAAGCCAGTGGAGAGAGCGGAGGAGCGGGGTGACGTGAGAGAACTTGGGAAGGTTGAACACCAGCCGGGCTGCGGCGTTCTGGATGAGTTGTAGGGGTTTAATGGCACAGGCAGGGAGCCCAGCCAACAGCGAGTTGCAGTAATCCAGACGGGAGATGACAAGTGCCTGGATTAGGACCTGCGCCGCTTCCTGTGTGAGGCAGGGTCGTACTCTGCGGATGTTGTAGAGCATGAACCTACAGGAACGGGCCACCGCCTTGATGTTGGTGGAGAACGACAGGGTGTTGTCCAGGATCACGCCAAGGTTCTTAGCGCTCTGGGAGGAGGACACAATGGAGTTGTCAACCGTGATGGCGAGATCATGGAACGGACAGTCCTTCCCCGGGAGGAAGAGCAGCTCCGTCTTGCCGAGGTTCAGCTTGAGGTGGTGATCCGTCATCCACACTGATATGTCTGCCAGACATGCAGAGATGCGATTCGCCACCTGGTCATCAGAAGGGGGAAAGGAGAAGATTAATTGTGTGTCGTCTGCATAGCAATGATAGGAGAGACCATGTGAGGTTATGACAGAGCCAAGTGACTTGGTGTATAGCGAGAATAGGAGAGGGCCTAGAACAGAGCCCTGGGGGACACCAGTGGTGAGAGCGCGTGGTGAGGAGACAGATTCTCGCCACGCCACCTGGTAGGAGCGACCTGTCAGGTAGGACGCAATCCAAGCGTGGGCCGCGCCGGAGATGCCCAACTCGGAGAGGGTGGAGAGGAGGATCTGATGGTTCACAGTATCGAAGGCAGCCGATAGGTCTAGAAGGATGAGAGCAGAGGAGAGAGAGTTAGCTTTAGCAGTGCGGAGCGCCTCCGTGATACAGAGAAGAGCAGTCTCAGTTGAGTGACTAGTCTTGAAACCTGACTGATTTGGATCAAGAAGGTCATTCTGAGAGAGATAGCAGGAGAGCTGGCCAAGGACGGCACGTTCAAGAGTTTTGGAGAGAAAAGAAAGAAGGGATACTGGTTATCAGATCTTCAACCAAACCTAATATTAGATAAAGGGAACATAGGTTTACAAATAACAAAAAAAATTATACTTATTTTATCTATTTAATTAACCAAGTTATGCAACACCTAATTCCCCTGTGTGAAAAAGTAATTTCCCCCTTACACTCAATAACTGGTATTGCCACCTTTAGCTGCAATGACTAAAAACAAATGCTCAATAACCATATGGGTCCATATTATCAGGAAGGTGTGTTATTTAGCAATAAGCATGATATCCTGTATTATGGGGTTGTATGGGGTTGCCCATCTACATTTACCCCAGTGTGCTAATCATTAGCTAGATCACTGGTTCTCAATCCTGGTCCTGGGGACCCAAAGGGGTGCACATTTTAGTTTTTTCCCAAGCACTACACAGCTGATTCAAATCATCAAAGCCTTTTGATGAGTTGATCATTTGAATCAGCTGTGTAGAGATAGGGCAAAAACAAAACTGTGCACCTCTTTGGGTCCCCAGGACCAGGTTTGAGAACCAGTGAGCTAGATCATAAACTCAAAACATTATCTTGTTGCTAGCAACATAGGCTATTGCTGACTTGACTGTCCCAAACTTTCCACTGGTACTCAGCCAAGGATGTATAAACACTGAATAATGTAAGCCTATCTGTTACAACGGACTCATTTTACTGCCTACCATGCTATGTTGTTGTCTTAGGTCTCTCTTGTCGTGAATGGCCTTTTGCATTTTGGTAGGCTGTCACTGTAACTAAGAATTTGTTCTTAACTGACTAGCCTAGTTAAATAAAGGTTAAAAATAAATAAAGCACTTCTCTGCAGCTTTTGACATTATTGATCATAATCCGCTGCTGGAAAAAGCGTAAGTGTTATGGCTTTACGTCCTAGGCTAAATTGTGGATCTAGAGTTACCTGTCTAACAGAACACACAGGGTGTTCTTTAATGGAATCTTCTCCAACATAATCTCGTTTGAGTCAGGCATTCCCCAGAGCAGCTGTCTAGGCCCCTTACTTTTTCAATCTAACTAATGACTTGCCACAGGTGCTGAGTGAAGTCTGTGTGTCTATGTATGCTGATGACTCAACACTATACACATCAGCTACCACAGCAGGTGAAATCACTGCAACACTTAAGAGCCGCAGTCAGTTTCAGAATGGGTGGCAAGAAATAAGTTAGTTCTAAATACATGATTTTCAAAAACGAAAGGAATTGTATTTGGGACATAAAATTAAAACACTAAACCCTCAACCTCAACAACATCTTGTAATGGATAATGTGGAAATGTACAAGTTGAGACTAAACTTCTGTCATGCTCAAAACATATTGATACAACAGTAGCTAAGATTGGGATAGGTCTGTCCATAATAAAGCACTGCTCTGCCTTCGTAACAACGCTATCAACAAGGTAGGTTCTACAGGCCCTTGTTTTGTCGCACCTGGACTACTGTCCAGTCATGTGGTCAGATATAACAAAAAATGACTTAGGAAAATTACAATTGGCCCAGAACTGGGCAGCACAGCTCACCCTTAAATGTAAACAGAGAGCTAACATTAATATTATGAACGTCAATCTCTCATGGCTCAGACTAGAGATTGACTTCATCACTACTTGTATTTGTGAGAAGTATTGACATGTTGAATGCACCGAGCTGTCAGTTTAAACTACTAGCACGCAACTCAGATACCAGTGCATACCCCACAAGACATGCCACCAGGTCTCTACACAGTACTACAGAGAGCAATTACATGGTAACTATTCCACATCAAGTAACTCATGCAAGCAGTAAAATAAGATTTACAGATAAAAAATAAAACTTATGGGACAGCGGGGACTGTGAAGAGAACATATGCACTATAGACACACACACATGGATTTTGTGTTGTAGATATGTGGTAGTAGAGTAGTGGCCTGAGTGCAAACCCTTAATGTGTTGTGAAATCTGTTTAGTAATGTCATGTTAGTTTTATTGTATAGAACTGCCTTTAATTTGTCAGACCCCATGAAGAGTAACTGCTGCCTTGACAGCAGCTAATTGGGATCCATTACAAATACAAATGTTGGAAAATTATGGACTATGCAATTTAATCAGATGCCATCTAGTGGCCTTTTTGGGTACATCAGATTAAACATCTCTGGCCCTCTGTGGCCTTATGTAAAATATATTGTCAAATAGAATGACAAAGCTGTGAAACTTTACCCTGAATTCAAACCAAGTTAGTGAATACCATACAACTGTACTCAATTTACCATGTCAATACTTCTTGGTTGTAAATGTTGGTGGCAGTTGTGAAAAGAGAATAGTTGCAGTTATTGACAATGCCATTGCTGATTAGACAGTTCTCATTAGGCCATTTTCCCCTTTAACCAAATGGTTTATCCACTAGAAACTTATTTAGAAGATGAACATTAACGTCATTTTGTTTTCTTCAGTTAAAGTATAAGTTTAGCTTGACTTAATTACCAAAATGAAAGTTCAGTTATTTCAGTAAGTTACCAGTAGCTTTGCAACCATATGACAGCTCCAATAAGCCCCTCATGGTGAACGAGAGGCTTGTAGAATCATTACTATTTTAGTATGCAGTTCAGTTTGCTTAAGGGGAATTATTGGGCATTAAACTGAAATAAACAAAATGATTAAAGATGAATTTCTCAGTTAGAGCCAAAATTCCATCACTAGATAAATGTGCCATAAAAACTGGCTAACGGCTTTGATTGACCTCTAGGCCGCCTAATAAACTTGTGATGCAGAGTAAAGGTCTACATCAACTGTAGTTACCCATTTTACTCCTATGGACCAAGTTGACATGGCACTATAACAACATACAGGAGAGGACACACTCTGTGGTCAGAGGTAATGTCCTTTATAAACCTCTCCTATTGTTAGGACCCTCAGTCACTGGTAAGTCAACAATTGTCAGTATTTACCGCCAGGAAACAAAGATACTCAGTAAGACGGCGCAAAGAACATGAATAGACAAATACAACAATTAAAAAATAAAAACTTGTGATATTTTTTATTGTTTTACATGATGCCTTGCCTCCAAAATACAGTAGTGTTGTCAACAAAAACACCAATGTTACAGCTTTGTTGCACTGCACCAGTTTAACACTCCCCTCCCTATAAATACAAAGCCAGTAGAATCTATCAGAAAAGCCAGGAGTCCTGGACTGAGGCTGGAGGCCGTAGCCTGGGGATGGAAGTGGTTTAGCTCTGGCCTCCCAGGGTGTGCTTGTCAAACAGGTACTCTGCCATCTTGTTTTTGACAGCATCCATCTTGGTGAGGTTGGTGATGTGGTCTCCCAGCTTCTTAATGGCCTCCACCTGCTCGTTCAGGTAATGGGTCTCCAGGAAGTCACACAGCTAAAGAGGGAAAACACAGGTCAGACAAGAGAATGACTAGACTATTATAGATACCACCATGCTCTTGTGTTAATGTAACAGCATAAGTGCAGATAATGTGTTCACAGCTTTAGTAACTAGGAAAGTCGGTTAATAAAAAGTATTATTTACAAAGACATGGAACAGTGGGTTAACTGCCTTGTTCAGGGGCATAACCTATTTTTACCTTGTCAGCTAAGGGATTCAATCCAGCAACCTTTGTTACTAGCCCAACGCTCTGACCACTAGGCAACCTGCCGCCCTTTATGCAAACTTATGCATTAGCTGCATTGTCTGTTTAGTGTGCATCTGTGGACTATTGTGTGCGTGTGAGGCAGCAGGTCACACAAACCTGTGTCATTAGTTATCAGAGCTACAACCTGATCATCTCCTGAGACAGTACCTGTCTTCTATGTGATGTGCAGTTCCTCAACTTACATGGGGGTCAACTTTGTCAGAGGCAATCTTGTGCAAGTCCAGCAGGGCCTGGTTCACATTCTTCTCCAGCTGCAGAGCACACTGCATGGCCTCCAGCCCATTGCCCCACTCATCACGTTCTGGCTTCTACACAGGACAGAGTGAACACAGAAGTGTTAAGGACTACTAGTAGATGTTACGGTTAGGATAAAGTGAACAGACCCCTCACACTCAGTTGAGTGGTAAGAGGCAGTATGTTCAGGACTACTCCAGGTTCTTCACTTAACTCGGTAGACACTCCTCCATGAAGTAAATACATTTCTATCAGTCTACAATCTAAATGGGGTTTTCGCTGGTCAGGGGCTCACCTTGATGTCCTGGAGTAAAATGTGTCCACCTCTCTTGTTCTGGAAAGAGAGTAGCTTGTCGGCGTGCTCGCGCTCCTCGTCGCTGTTCTCCTTGAAGAAATGCGCGAAGCCAGACAGAGCCACATCGTCACGGGAGAAATAGAAAGCCTGGGTGGATAAACAAGACAGTGTAGTTAGAGAGAAAAAAAACATGCCAAACATGCATTCTGTTGTGGCAACTAAACTTGATGACAAAAGCATGAATCAGTCTCGTCCTAGTCCGTAGTCTACTTGGTCACCTGATAATGAATCTGTCAAGGAGTTCTTACTCGCTCTGGCCAAATTAGGATAGATTCCCGGCTTCATTTGAATACTATATCTACCTGGAGGCTCTAATTAGCCTAGCCAAGTAAAACTCAAATATGTACTTCACGGAGTTGAGATCCTTGCCTATTCATTTTCTAAGCCTACAGAAAAGTCATGTGAAAAAAGCCATATAAGCCCAGGCATTACAATACACGGGTAGATACACAAAACGGTAATCTTGGTAGACTCGTTACCATTGACGTGTAGGTGTAGGAGGCAAACATCTCCAAGTTGATCATCCGGTTGATGGCAGTTTCGCAATCGTGGTGATAGTTCTGGCGGATCTGAGACTCCATCTTGACAGATTATTTTATATCTAAATGAATGTTACAAAAATAGAGTTTCTTAAACTATTTTGCTATTACAGTTCAAGTAAGTGTTATGTTATCCAATCCGGAATGTTCTATAATGCGGGACGAAGGCAGAGGAGTTCCGTTCAATCACTGCTGAAGCAAGAACTTCTTCATGCGTCTTCTCAGACTTGTGAACTGGATGGAGCCTTGTTCGCTCTATTTATTGTTCCAAACGGAACGCGTCAGTGAAATCCACCCTCACAGAGCGTAGCCAATCACCTTTAGAATTACAACAGAAACTAGGCGGATCATTTGACTACGATCCCCTCATACACATGACCTAAAGCAAAGAGTATTTATTAGATTGACAAGAGAGCCGAGTGACCAATCTAACAATGGAAATACATGTGCTCAACGACTGAAGACAGGCAAGATCAGGTGGGACCATTCTAGCCAAATGAAAGTGCAGGTACACGTGTGAACAACACACAGAACTAAACGTTGTTTTGCTCAAAGTTGCCGGAATGCCACGTGCATCCACATATATTACTACATTTGTAAAGCTTAAACAATACGAAACTTCGATCAAAATCCTCAAGTAATTTGACACTCTTGTTATATACCTCCACACAAAAACGGGTTTATCTCACGCGGACAGATTTTGGGCGGAGTAAATGCTCTCGCCTCGACCTCTTCATCTTAATCTGTTTTAAAAAATGTACCTTGTCTATGACATGCTTGGCATTTCTTTTTAAAGGATACGTTTGGGTGAGCATATAACGCGACCGTCTAGCATTCCAAAGGTTGCTTGTTTGAAACTCATCACAGACGACTTTAGCATTTTTGCTAATTAGTAACTTTGCAACTATTTACAACTTTTTAGTTACTTTGCCACTACTTAGCACGTTAGCTAAACCTTCCCCTAACCGTAACCCTTTAACCTAACTCCTGACCTTAACCTTAGACCTAACCTTAACTCTTAACCCCTAGCCTAGCTAACTTTAGCCACCTAGCTAATATATTTTATTTTTGAGATTCTTCAAATAGCCACCCTTTGCCTTGATGACAGCTTTGCACACTCTTGGCATTCTCTCAACCAGCTTCACCTGGAATGCTTTTCCAACAGTCTTGAAGGAGTTTTCACATATGCTGAGCACTTGTTGGCTGCTTTTCCTTCACTCTGCGGACCGACTCATTCCAAACCATCTCAATTTTGTTGAGATCGGGGGATTGTAGAAGCCAGGTCATCTGATGCAGCACTCCATCACCCTCCTTCTTGGTAAAATAGCCCTTACACAGCCTGGAGGTGTGTTGGGTCATTGTCCTTTTGAAAAACAAATGATAGTCCCAGTAAGCCCAAACCAGATGGGATGGTGTATCGCTGCATAATGCTGTGGTAGCCATTCTGGTTAAGTGTTACCAGCACCCCCACACCATAACATCTCCTCCTCCATGCTTTACGGTGGGAAATACACATGCAGAGATCCTCCGTTCACTCACAAAGATACGGCTGTTGGAACCAAAAATCTCCAATTTGTCTTCACTATTATTCTACAATGTAGAAAATAGTAAAATTAAAGAAAACCCTTGAATGAGTAGGTGTTCATAAACTTTTGACCGGTAGTGTATACATATTTTTTGTCTAATAAACACTACAAACAGGCTACCCGACCGCTCGGAGGCTTCCGCATGGTCCTAAAGCACACTGTTGCCTCGTTTTGTATCACATTCCAATGATAAAACTGGTGGGATGGACAAAAATGAATGTCCCCCTGTCCCCAGTGAAATTTGCACACCTGCTTATTCCTGTCATAACCTCCTGTTGGTTCTACTACAGTATGTACTGACTCAGGCCATGCCCTGGCTGTATTTCTGCATTGTCATTGTGACTCAGCATTCTGGAGACCCAAACAGAGACGGAAGAGGAAGCAAGATGTTCACTCCCTCAATGGTTCTGTTTCAATGGAAGTCAAGGACTAAGCAGACCGCTATCACTTTGGTGTCTATGGAGACCCCCCCCCCCCCCCCCCCCCTTAAGCAGACAATGGTGAATGGCCTGAGTGAACAACCTTCATTTACCCACCATCTTTGGCCTGAAGGCCATTCTTTTCCACTATCACCGTGACAATGGTGGAAGGAGACGAGGTCTCGTGACTGTGGAAACAGACTTGAGCAGTGATGAGTGGGCGAAAACGTTCTAAGACTAGGAAAAAAAGGGAAGGAGGAGAGAACAGCAGTAACATATACTATGTAACTTACTAAGGCATTTTTAAACAAATAGCTGTAATATGGTTGTTTCTGATGAATGTTGGAGGGAAAATACACCAACAACTTTCCTGATCATTTGGCCAATATACCCCAATCACAACTCAAGTAACAATATTTTTCAATATTACTTTAAACTGTTGGTCTAACTAACAGTTTAGAAAATCACCACCAAACCCCTTGGTTTGTAGATCGAGTCCTTGCCCCAACGAATTGAGGCTGTTCTGAGGGAAAAAGGGAAGTTTGCAACTCAATATTAGGAAGTTGTTCTTGATGTTTTATACACTCAGTGTATATGTACAGTGCCATAAAAAAGTATTTTCCCCTTTCTGATTTTCTCTATTTTTGCATATTTTTGATGTTTTTGATGTTGATAACTGAATGTTATCAGATCTTCAACCAAAACCTAATATTAGATAATGGGAACATGAGTTTACAAATAACAAAAAAATTATACTTATTTGATTTATTTATTTAACCAAGTTACATAACACCTAATTCCCCTGTGTGAAAAAGTAATTTCCCCCTTACACTCAATAACTGGTATTGCCATCTTTAGCTGCAATGACTAAAAACAAATGCTCAATAACCATATGGGTCCATATTATCAGGCAGGTGTGTTATTTGGCAATAAGCATGAAATCCTGTATTATGGGGTTGTATGGGGTTGCCCATCTACATTTACCCCAGTGTGCTAATCATTAGCTAGATCAGTGGTTCTCAATCCTGGTCCTGGGGACCCAAAGGGGTGCACATTTTAGTTTTTTCCCAAGCACTACACAACTGATTCAAATCATCAAAGCCTTTTGAAGAGTTGATCATTTGAATCAGCTGTGTAGAGATAGGGCAAAAACAAAAATGCCCCGCCTTTGGGTCCCCAGGACCAGGTTTGAGAACCAGTGAGCTAGATCATAAACTCAAAACATTATCTTGTTGCTAGCAACATAGGCTATTGCTGACTTGGCTATCCCAAACTTTCCACTGGAACTCAGCCAAGGATTTATAAACACTGAATAATGTAGGCCTATCTGTTACAACGGAATCCTGTTACTGCCTACCATGCTATGTTGTTGTCTTAGGTCTCTCTTTATGTAGTGTTGTGTTGTCTCTCTTGTCGTGAAAGGCCTTTTGTCTTTTGGTAGGCCGTCATTGTAACTAAGAATTTGTTCTTAACTGACTTGCCTAGTTAAATAAAGATTACAAATAAATAAAGCACTTCTCTGTAGCTTTTGACATTATTGATCATAATCTGCTGCTGGAAAAAGCGTACGTCTAATGGCTTTACATCCCCTGCTATATTGTGGATCTAGAGTTACCTGTCTAACAGAACACACATGGTGTTCTTTAATGGAAATCTTCTCCAACATAATCTCGTTAGAGTCAGGCATTCCCCAGAGCAGCTGTCTAGGCCCCTTACTTTTTCAATCTTTACTAATGACTTGCCACTGGTAAGATTTAAAAAGAGATAAAAATACAACTTATGGGACAGCGGGGACTGTGAAGAGACACATATGCACTATAGACACACACACATGGATTTTGTGTTGTAGATTTGTGGTAGTAGAGTAGTGGCCTGAGTGCAAACCCTTAATGTGTTGTGAAATCTGTTTAGTAATGTCATGTTAGTTTTATTGTATAGAACTGCCTTTAATCTGTCGAACCCCATGAAGAGTAACTGTTGCCTTGACAGCAGCTAATAGGGATCCATAACAAATACACATTTTGGTCAATTATGGAATATGCAAATGAATCAGATGCCATCTAGTGGGCTTTTTGGTTGTCAGATTATCAGAAATCTCTGGGCATGTGTGGCCTTATGTAAAATATATTGTCAAATAGAATGACAAAGCTGTGAAACTTTACCCTAAATATAAACCAACTTAGTGAGTACCATACAAATGTACTCAATTATTTTACCATGTCAATACTTCTTGGTTGTGAATGTTGGTGGCAGTTGTGAAAAGAAAAGAGTTGCATAGTTATTGAAAATGCCATTTCCATTTTTTTATTTCATCTTTATTTAACCAGGTAGGCTAGTTGAGAACAAGTTCTCATTTGCAACTGCGACCTGGCCAAGATAAAGCAAAGCAGTGTGACACAGACAACAACACAGAGTTACACATGGAGTAAACAATAAACAAGCCAATAACACAATAAACAAGTCAATGACACAGTAGAAAAAAGAAAGTCTATCTACAGTGTGTGCAAAAGGCATGAGGAGGTAGGCAATAAATAGGCCATAGGAGCGAATAATTACAATTTAGCAGATTAACACTGGAGGGATAAATGAGCAGATGATGTGTAAGTAGAGATACTGGTGTGCAAAAGAGCAGAAAAGTAAATAAAATAAAACAGTATGGGGATGAGGTAGGTAGATTGGGTGGGCTATATACAGATGGACTATGTACAGCTGCAGCGATCGGTTAGCTGCTCAGTTGTTGTTTAAAGTTGGTGAGGGGAAATAAAAGTCTCCAACTTCTGCGATTTTTGCAATTTGTTCCAGTCACTGGCAGCAGAGAACTGGAAGGCGGCCAAATGAGGTGTTGGCTTTGGGGATGATCAGTGAGATATACCTGCTGGAACGTGTGCAACTGGTGGGTGTTGTTATCGTGACCAGTGAACTGAGATAAGGCGGAGCTTTACCTAGCATAGACTTATAGATGACCTGGAGCCAGTGGGTCTGGCGACGAATATGTAGCGAGGGCCAGCCGACTAGAGCATACAGGTCGCAGTGGTGTGCTATAAGGTGATTTGGTAACAAAAAGGATGGCACTGTGATAGACTGCATCCAGTTTTCTGAGTAGAGTGTTGGAGGCTATTTTGAAGATGACATCGCCCAAGTCGAGGATCGGTAAGTTAGTCAGTTTTACTAGGGTAAGTTTGGCGGCGTGAGTGGAGGCTTTGTTGCGAAATAGAAAGCCCGATTCTAGATTTGATTTTGGATTGGAGATGTTTAATATGAGTCTGGAAGGAGAGTTTAGTCTAGCCAGACACCTAGGTATTTATAGTTGTCCACATATTCTAGGCCGGAACCGTCCAGGGTGGTGATGCTAGTCGTGCGGGTAGCGAACGGTTGACAAGCATGCATTTGGTTTTACTAGCGTTTAAGAGCCGTTGGAGGCCACGGAAGGAGTGTTGTATGGCATTGAGGCTCGTTTGGAGGTTAGTTAGCACTGTGTCCAAGGAAGGGCCAGAAGTATACAGAATGGTGTCGTCTGCGTAGAGGTGGATCAGGGAATCGCCCGCAGCAAGAGCAACATTGCTGATTACATTTCTCATTAGGCCAATTTCCCCTTTAACCAAATGGTCTATCCACTAGAAACTCATTTACTATATGGACACATTAAAAACATGAATATTTGTCAGTTAAAGTATTAAAGTTTAGCTTACCTGTAAATTACCAGTAGCTTTGCAACCATATGACAGGTCCAATGAACCCCTTATGGTGAACGAGAGGCTTGTAGAATCATTACTATTTTAGTATTCCGTTCATAGTTTACTGTAGGGGAATTGTTGGGCATTACCAACTGAAATAAACAATGATTATAGATCAATTTCTCAGTAAGAGCCGAACGTCCATCACTAGAAAAATATGCCATAACAGCTGACTAACGGCTTTGATTGACCTCTAAGCCGCCTAATAAACTTGTGATGCACAGAGTAAAGGTCTATATCAACTGTAGTTACCCATTTTACTTTTATGGACCGAGTTGACAGTTAGACCCTTAATTGACATGGCACTAGAACAAGATACGGTAGAGGACACGCTCTGTGGTCAGAGGTAATGTCCTTTATAAACCTCCCCTATTGTTATGACCCAAGGTCACTAGTAGGTCTACAATCGTCAGTATTTATCACTAGGAAATTGCGATGCTCAGTAAGACAAAAAGACTGATACAACATCCATTACTCAGGTCAACAATTTGAAAAGAAACTTGAATGATATTTTTTATTCTTTTACAACATTCCTTGCCTCAAATACAGTAGTGTTGTCAACAAAAACATCTCAATATTACAGCTGTGTTGCACTGCACCAGTTTAACACTCTCCCCCCCCCCCCTATAAATGCAAAGCCAGTAGGATCTATCAGAGAAGGCAGGAGTCCTGGACTGAGGCTGGAGGCGGTAGCCTGGGGATGGAAGTGGTTTAGCTCTGGCCTCCCAGGGTGTGCTTGTCAAACAGGTACTCTGCCATCTTGTTTTTGACAGCATCCATCTTGGTGAGGTTGGTGATGTGGTCTCCCAGCTTCTTAATGGCCTCCACCTGCTCATTCAGGTAATGGGTCTCCAGGAAGTCACACAGCTAAAGAGGGAAAACACAGGTCAGACAAGAGAATGACTACAGACTATTGTAGATACAGTAACACAAGAGCCTGGTGGTAGTGGCATAAGGGCAATTAATGTGTTTCCAGGTTTTTTAACTAGGAAAGTCAGTTAAGAACAAATTCTAATTTACAATGACATCCTAACGTGGAACAGTGGGTTAACTGCCTTGTTCAGTGGCAGAACATATTTTGACCTTGTCAGCTAGGGGATTCAATCCAGCAACCTTCGTTACTGGCCCAACGCTCTAACCACTAGGCAACCTGCCGCCCTTCATGCAAAATTATGTATTAGCTGCATTGTGTGTATAGTGTGCATCTGGACTATCGTGTGCGTGTGAAGAAGCAGGTCACACAAGCCTGTGTCATTAGTTATCAGAGCTACAACCTGATCATCTCCTGAGACAGTACCTGTCTTCTATGTGATACATACATGTGATGTGCGGTTCCTCATAACTTACATGGGGGTCAACCTTGTCAGAGGCAATCTTGTGCAGGTCCAGCAGGGCCTGGTTCACATTCTTCTCCAGCTGCAGAGCACACTGCATGGCCTCCAGCCCATTGCCCCACTCATCACGATCTGGCTTCTACACAGGACAGAGTGAACACAGAAGTGTTAGGGACTACTAACAGACATTAAAGTTAGGATAAAGTGAACAGAGTTACACCCCTCACACTCAATTCAGAGGTTAGAGGTATGTTCAGGACTCCAGGTTCTCTAGATCAACTCTGTAAACACTCTCCTCCAAGAAGTAAATACATTTATATCAGTCTACAATCTAAATGTGTTTGATGCTCAGGGGCTCACCTTGATGTCCTGGAGTAAAATGCGTCCACCTCTCTTGTTCTGGAAAGAGAGAAGCTTGTCGGCGTGCTCGCGCTCCTCGTCGCTGTTCTCCTTGAAGAAATGCGCGAAGCCAGGCAGAGCCACATCGTCACGGGAGAAATAGAAAGCCTGGGTGGATAAACAAGACAGTGTGGTTAAAAGAAAAATATAACATCCTGAACGTGACTCGGCATTCTGATCTTGTTGTTGCAACTAAGCTTGATGACTAAGAAATGAATCAGTCCGTTCTGGAGTCTACTTGGTAACATGCCAATTAACCTGTTGAGGAGTTGTTACGCGCTATGGCCAAGGTAGAATAGATTCCCAACTTCATTTGAATGTTATATCTACCTGAAGGCTGTTAATAGCCAAGCCAACTAAAATTCAAATGTATACTTAACGGAGTTGAGTTTATCGGCTATTAATTGTCTAGGACTACAGCAGTCAGGTAAATAATCAAATAAAAAAACTGGCATTTAGGCCCAGCCATAATAATAAACAGGTAGATCAACAAAACGGTAATCTTGGTAGACTCATTACCATTGAAGTGTAGGTGTAGGAGGCAAACATCTCCATGTTGATCATCCGGTTGATGGCAGTTTCGCAATCGTGATGATAGTTCTGGCGGATCTGAGACTCCATCTTGACAGATTTTCTTTTATATCAAAATAAAAGGTACAAAAATAGAGTTTCTAAGATTATTTTGGTATTATAGTTCAAGTAAGTGTTATGTTATCAATCCGGAATGTTCTATACTGCGGGACGAAGGCAGAGGAGTTCCGTTCAATCACTGTTGAAGCAAAAACTTCTTCATGCGTCTTCCCAGACTTGTGAATTGGAAGGAGCCTTGTTCGCTCTATTTATTGTTCCCGAACGGAACGCGTCAATGAAATCCACCCTCACAGAGCGTAGCCAATCACCTTTAGAATTTCAACAGGAACTAGGCGGATCATTTGACGACGAGTCCACTCATACACATGACCTAAAGCGAAGATTATTTATTATGTTGACAAGAGAGCTGAGTGACAACTCCAACAATGGAAATACATGTGCTCAACGATTGAAGACAGGCAAGATTCTAACCAATGAGAGTGCAGGTACGCCTGTAAACAACATGCACAACTACGTGCATCCACATAATATATGTGTCGTCGTTTGTAAAAGCTTAAACATTACGAAACTTATATTCGATCATAAACCTTAAGTAATTTGACACTCTGTTTTATACCTCCCCACATAAAAGGCCTTATCTCACGCGGACAGATTTTGGGCGGAGTAAATGCTCTCGGCTTGACATCTTCATCTCGGTCTGTCATTTTTTTTTTTTACTTTGTTTATTACAAAGTAACATTTTATTGGAAACAACTAAAGCAGTAGTATCAACCAAAAGCAATGCTACAGTGCAGGTCTAACTACAGCGGTTATTGTTGAAAAATGTGTGTGTGTTAAATCCTTAGAAGAAAATAGGAAGAATTTGAACACTCATTCTAATATTAGGATAACGAAAACGAGAAATAGTCTACTTTTACATTTGATTTAGGATATGTAAGGAGTTGAACTTTGAGACGCAGTTCTGTAAACTTCTGTTTCATTCTCTAACAGCACATGTTTCAATAGCATATGTATCTTAATTATTGACCTTTTCCAGAATGCAGTCAAAAGAAAAACTGTAGGGTTATCACACTTTTTCATATAAACTCAATGTTCAATATGAGGTATGGGAATACAGTAGTGGACAGAGAAAGAAAGGCTGGCTTTTGTAGAAATGGTATTTGATGATACACCTTTCGGTTTCAAATTACATATTGTAGTTGACAAATGGTATATCAAAGTTGATTACATTAGCCTAGAAATAACTACACAAAATCAGTAGCGACATACATCTGGGCGAAGTAAAACATTTACGAAAGGTCAATCTGACAACGCTCTGAATTTTCGAACGCCCAGAGCATACTCTGGCACTCCAAATTGAATTTACGAACCCACCGAAATCGTATGATGTCTAGCTAGTAATTTGTTATGCTAACAAGCTAGCAAGAGGTTGCATATCAACAGCATAAGCTTCTGGTAGACAGGCGAAGCGCTAGTAAACTAAAATTATACCATTCTTTTACAGTAAACTCAAATGTAACCTTTGTTTAACTAGGCAAGTCAGTTAAGAACAAATTCTTATTTTCAATGACAGCCTATTCCAGACTACGCTGGGCCTAATCACAGCCGGGTGTGATACATGCTGGATTTGAACCAGGTACTATATGCACTGAGATGCAGTGCCTTAGACCGCTGCGCCACTCGGGAGCCCTATGAACTAATAGTATATGTTATGCAGTATGTACTCATTAAGTATGTAGTATATAGTATGTTAGTATGGGTATTCGAACACAGCTTAGGTCTTTTGGGGCAGTATGCACCAAGCCTCTCAGAGTAAGAGTGACGATTTAGGATCAGTTTTGCCTTTTAGATCACATTGAATAACATTACATGGATGGGGAAGCTCCTCACCCCAGCCTCCACTGATTTATACAGCCCCTGGTCTTTCCTGGCCTAGTATGTAAGTTAGTGCCTCTACTCCAATTGTTTGAGAACAGGACCCCCTTTTCCTTAAAATGTAATCCAAAACGGACTATCTATCAGTTTGTCATAGCTACTATCTAGGTTCATTGTTTGTTGAAAAATTATGACGTTTTGGAGACAATGAGTGGAAGCCTCTTCAGACTGTTGGGAGTGACAGTAGACTTATTCTTAAACCGGTGCTACAAAAAGGACTGTGACATACTTAGCATTTCTTTTTTTTTTGCGAAAAGGGACATCACTTTTTGACTAAATGATGTGTCGTGCTTAATAAAGGATAAGTTTGGGTGAGCATATAAGGCGAACGTCTAGCATCCCGATGGTTGCTTGTAACTCATCACAGACAACTTTAGCTTTTTTTCTAATTATCAACTTTGCAATGATTTACAAATTTTTAGCTACTTTGAAACTACTTAGCATGTTAGCTAACCCTTCCCCTAACCCTAACCGTAACCCTTTAACCTAACTCCTAACTTTTTTTATTTTTTTTTTATTTTATCCCCTTTTCTCCCCAATTTTCGTGGTATCCAATCGCTAGTAATTACTATCTTGTCTCATCGCTACAACTCCCGTACGGGCTCGGGAGAGACGAAGGTCGAAAGTCATGCGTCCTCCGAAGCACAACCCAACCAAGCCGCACTGCTTCTTTAACACAGCGCGCCTCCAACCCGGAAGCCAGCCGCACCAATGTGTCGGAGGAAACACCGTGCACCTGGCCCCCTTGGTTAGCACGCACTGCGCCCAGCCCGACACAGGAGTCGCTGGAGCGCGATGAGACAAGGAAATCCCTACCGGCCAAACCCTCCCTTACCCGGACGACGCTAGCCCAATTGTGCGTCACCTCACGGACCTCCCGGTCGCGGCCGGCTGCGACAGAGCCTGGGGGCGAATCCAGAGACTCTGGTGGCGCAGTTAGCACTGCGATGCAGTGCTCTAGACCACTGCGCCACCCGGGAGGCCCTAACTCCTAACCTTAACCTTAGACCTAACCTTAACCCCTAGCCTAGCTAACTTTAGCCACCTAGCTAATGATAGCACCTAGCCACCGAGCTAACGTTAGCCACAACAAATTGGATTTCGTAACATATCATATGTTTAGCAGTTCGTAACGTATTGTACGAATTACAATTCGTAACATATCATATGAAATGGATGATGGACGTGCACAAATGATTACATACCATACAAAACATATCATACTAATTGGAGTATCTAAAATTTACTTTTACTATGTTACGTCTACCCTTGAGTCCAGGTTGTTCTAAGTGACCTTATTTTAGCAGAAGGGAAAACAAAGCATTAAAATTGAAATTGACAAAGAATTGTCTTACTTTTTTAATGCAAATCTCTTCTGTAATGTTCAACCCCGAGAACCTGTGTTAAGTTGTTAATAACCTTTTTTTAACCATGCAAAAATGCATGTCACCCTGTCCCCAAGGAAATTTGCACCCATGCTTATTCCCGTCATAACCTCCTGTTGGTTCTACTACAGTATGTACTGACTCAGGCTCTGCCCTGGCTGTATTTCTGCCTTGTCATTGTGACTCAGCATTCTGGAGTCTCAAGCAGAGACGGCAGAGGAAGCAAGACAGCCCACTCCTTCATTTTCCCCCAATGGAAGTCAACTAACTAATCAGACCACTATCACATTGTTATCTGCTTAAGGAGCACACCATGCGATTATCTGAGGACAGCGCCCCCCGCACACAAAAGCATTACATACATTTTCCAACCAAGCAGAGGTGTCACAAATGTCAGAAACAGCGATAAAATAAATCATTTACCTTTGAAGAGCTTCATCTGGTGGCAATCACAAGGGTCCCAGATACATAACAAATGGTTCTTTTGTTCGATAAAGTCCTTCTTTATATCCCAAAAAGTCAGTTTAGTTGGCGCGCTTGACTCAGTAATCCACAGGTTTCCCTCGTTCAAAATGAATACAAATGAATCCTGTAAGTTACCAATAAACCTCGTCCAAACAAGTCAAACAACGTTTCAAATCAATCCTCAGGTACCCTAATATGTTAATAAACGATCAAATTTAAGACAGAGAATAGTATGTTCATTACCGGAGATAAATAACGAAGTGCATGCTCTCATCCACGCGTGCGTGAAAACACTACAGCTAAAATGGGAGCCACTTACAAAAACTACAAATTCTAGGAATTTTTTTAAAAAACAAGCCTGAAACTCTTTCTAAAGACTGTTGACATCTAGTGGAAGCCCTAGGAACTGCAGTCTGGGAGGTATTCATTTTATCTTCCCATAGAGAGCCATTATAATCAGTGGTGAGCTCAACAACAACAAAAAAATTCTGGAAGGATTCTCCTCGGGTTTTTGCCTTCCATATCAGTTCTGTTATACTCACAGACATTATTTTAACAGTTTTATAAACTTTAGAGTGTTTTCTATCCCATACTACCAATTCTTTGCATATCCTAGTTTCTGGGACTGAGTAACAGGCAGTTTACTTTGGGAAACTCATTCATCCAAACTTCCGAATACTGCCACCTACCCAGAAGAAGTTAACTAACCTCCAGACGAGCTTCAATGCCATACAACTCTCCTTCTGAGGCCTCCAACTGCTCTTAAATGCAAGTAAAACTAAATGCATGCTCTTCAACCGATCACTGCCCGCTGCAGTAGTTTATGTGTCGGGGGGCTAGGGTCAGTCTGTTATATCTGGAGTATTTCTCCTGTCTTATCCGGTGTCCTGTGTGAATTTAAGAATGCTCTCTCTAATTCTCTCTTTCTCTCTCGGAGGACCTGAGCTGAGGAGTTTTCCTAGCCATCGTGCTTCTACAGCTGCATTGCTTGCTGTTTGGGGTTTTAGGCTGGGTTTCTGTAAGGCACTTTAAAATATCAGCTGATGTAAGAAGGGCTATATAAATCATTTTGATTTGATTTGATTTATTTTAGGGGGTGCCCATGAAGCTGGGGATCAGAAATGTCCCGTGCGAGAGAAGCAGGTTGAGGTTTCCAGGGTTAGAGTAGTGCAGAATTTGTCATATGCTGAGGCAGTTAAGAAGTAGAGGAAGATGGGTCAAGGGGGAGAGATCCAAAGAGGAGGGGTGTGAGGAGTAGATCTGTACCAGCACAGAGGGATAAACCAACAAGTGATATATGTTTCAGTAAGATTGGATTCTTGGCATTTATACTAATGGTTATCAACTGTACTGCAGGGATGGAACGTAAAGTCGCAGGAAATAGAGGTTGTGGTGGCAGCTGCAGAGAGGTATTTGGGTGTGCGAGACTTGACATCAGAAGAGTTTTATCTCTTATATCTTATTCTTATCTGTATTTTTTTAACTGCACTGTCGGTTAGGGGCTCGTAAGTAAGCATTTCACTGAAAGGTCTACACCTGTTGTATTTGACGCATGTGACTAATAAAATTTGATTTGATTTATTTTGAGTTACAGGGTGTGTTAAGTGGTGGTGTCCCATCCTTTCATGCTGTTGGTCTGAAATAGAACTAAATAGATGTAAATAGTGGAGTATGGTATTTATTATTATTTTTTGTGAGTGTAGTGTTAGATGGTAGGGTATTTGTTGTATTAATTGTTGGTGTGGTTGTTGATTAAAAAAACATAAAGTAGAGTGTAAGGGAGTTATACTCCAGTCTAGTAGGTGGCGGTAATGCAACATTTATTGGATACCAACATGCCGTTAAATCTCATAGAAGAAGAGGGTCGATTTTACTGACGCGGTCCGCTCGGAACAATAAATAGAGCGAACAAGGCTCCTTCCAGTTCACAACTCTTGGAAGACTCATGAAGAACTTCTTGCTTCAACAGTGATTGAACGGAACGCTTCTGCCCGCCTCCCGCGCTATATAACATTCCGGATTATTAACGTAACACTTACTTGAACTGTTTTAGTAAAATAATCTAAGAATCTGTATTTTTGCACCGTTAATTTGGAAATAAAATGAAAATGGAGTCTCAGGTCCGCCAGAACTATCACCACGATTGCGAAGTTGCAATCAATCGGATGATCAACATGGAGATGTTTGCCTCTTATACCTACACTTCAATGGTAAGGAGTCTACCAAGATGACAATTTTGTTGATCTACCTGTGTATTATTATGCCTGGGCCTAAATGTGTTTCTGTACACGTAGGCAATTAGGTCTACCTCAAGGCTGTTATCATTCAAATAAAGCGGATAAATATATCCTTGGATAGAGCGTCTCTCCACGGGTTAATTGGCAGGTTACCAAGTAGGCTAATGAGTTTCTGGATCATATTGCTGTGTCAATCATGTTTAGATCCCTCAGCAATAGAATGAGTCATGTTTGACGTGTTTCTAACAATTGTCTGTCCACCCAGGCTTTCTATTTCTCCCGTGACGATGTGGCTCTGTCTGGCTTCGCGCATTTCTTCAAGGAGAACAGCGACGAGGAGCGCGAGCACGCCGACAAGCTACTCTCTTTCCAGAACAAGAGAGGTGGACGCATTTTACTTCAGGACATCAAGGTGATCCCGTGAGCGTCGAAAAACCCATTTACAGTGTAGACTGCGCATCAAAAATAACGTAAATTTCTTCATTGAGGGTTCCCTGGTTGAAATGGTTCTTGTCTCAGTTGAAAAGGTTCTACCTGGAACTAAGTGGTTGATCTATAATCTATGGCAAGAAGTCTAAAGAACCTTTTTTAGTAAAGCTAGAGCCTTTTTTTCCTAATATTGTAACTTCAAGTTGTTTTGGATGAGTTGTCATTCATGTTAATACTGAGATCAGTGCAAGGCACTCCCTATGTGGCTGCCCTGGTATTAGAGCAAGGTGGCCAGAGGAGATAATGTGCTGACTACTTAGGCCTGAACACACTGCCTCCATTCCTTCATAACCACTGAAAGAGCACGAGGGGTTTAACTCCATCCACTCTATCCAAACTCCCCCAATGTTAATATAATATATACTCACTGGACTGTTTCAAATCAAATTTTATGGGTCACGTGCACTGACTACAACAGGTTTAGACTTTACGATGACCTGCAGAGTTAAAGATTAAAAAGTAAATGGTAACACAAAGAATAACAAGGCTATATACAAGTACTGAGACAATATGCAGGGGTACAAGGTAGTTGAGAGAATACAGTACATGCATGTAGGTAAGGGGTTAAAGTGACTAGGCAATCAGGATATGTGACTGGTGTCAATATGTGTGGGGGGGGTGAAGCCTAGGGAGTGTAAAATAAGTGGTTAAACACATCTACTCAGACCCCTGTTTGCCTCCAGAACAGACTGAATTATTTGGGGCATTCTACAAGGTGTCTGAAACATTCCACAGGGATGTTGGTCCATGCTGACACAATGGCATCAGGCAGTTGCTGCAGATTGTACGGCGATATAGTCATGCTGTGAACAGCCTGTTCCATCTCATCCCAAAGATTCTCTATTGGTTGGAGGTCTGGGGACTGCGCAGTTAACTGAACTCGCTGTTCCAGGCAATGATTTCCACTCAATTGCCCACTGGAGGCACTTGTTTTTAGCTGATAGGAGTGTTACCCGGTGTGGTCGCGTGCTGCAATAGCCCATCAGTGAGAAGGATGGACGAGTTGTGTGTTCTGGAAATCTTTCACGTTGCAAGCGCTATGATCCGTTGAGTGAGCCACACCGGACCATGATATGTGCTTCATAATATCTGGCCTATGTGGTTCATAGTCATTTTAACAGTCACTATCTTGGTCTTTCTGCGTTGTTTCCAGTTTGTCAGATACTGATTTAACGGTTGACTTTTAATTATGTCTAGAAACATCTGCTAGTAGTCCCTAACCCTCCTGTGTTCACTCTGTCCTGTGTAGAAGCCAGATCGTGATGAGTGGGGCAATGGGCTGGAGGCCATGCAGTGTGCTCTACAGCTGGAGAAGAATGTGAACCAGGCCCTGCTGGACCTGCACAAGATTGCCTCTAACAAGGTTGACCCCCATGTAAGTTATGAGCAACCGCACATCACATAGAATACAGGTACTGTCCCAGGAGATGATCAGGCTGTAACTCTGCTAACTAATTACACTGGATTGTGTGACCTGCCTCTATACACACACACACACACACACTAGTCCACAGACGCACGGATGCACACTATACACACAATGCTGCTCATGCAGGAGTTAGACAGCTGCAAACACCTCATTATCTGCACTTATGCCATTACCACCAGGCTCTTGTGTTACTGTATCTACAATAGTCTGTAGTCATTATCTTTTCTGACCTGTTTTCCCTCTTTAGCTGTGTGACTTCCTGGAGACCCATTACCTGAACGAGCAGGTGGAGGCCATTAAGAAGCTGGGAGACCACATCACCAACCTCACCAAGATGGATGCTGTCAACAACAAGATGGCAGAGTACCTGTTTGACAAACACACCCTGGGAGGCCAGAGCTAAACCACTTCCATCCCCAGGCTATGGCCTCAGTCCAGGACTCCTGCCTTCTCTAATAGATCCTACTGGCTTTGCATTTATAGGGAGGGGAGAGTGTTAAACTGGTGCAGTGCAACACAGCTGTATCATTGAGATGTTTTGCTGACAACACTACTCTATTTTGGAGGCATCTTGTAAAACAATTAAAATAATCTCACTAAAGTTTGATTTTTTTCTATGTGTTGACCTGTAGTAATGGGTTTTGTATCAGTCTATTCAGGTTCTTTGCTCTGTCTTACTGAGCATCTCAATTTCCTGGTGATAAATACTGACAATTGTAACCTTACTAGTGACTGGTTCATAACAATATGGAAAGTTTAACATGAGGTTTTGAAGGACATTACCTCTGACCACAGAGGGCACTATTCCAAGATATGTTATATACACCATGTCAATTAAGGGCCCAACTGTCAACTCTTTACTCATAAAAGTGAAATGGGTAACTACAGTCAATGTGGACCTTTTCTCTGCATCTCAAAAGGGTACATTAGATGGCCTAGAGGTCAATCAAACCCTTGCCTCCTGCTCAGTAAATTCACATGGTGCGTTTCTCCAGTGGTGTAAGTTCGGCTCTTACTGAGAAATTAATCTTTAATCATTTTGTTTTTCAGTTTAATGCCCAATAGTCCCCCTACAGCAAACTATGAACTGAATACTAAAATATTAATAATTCGACAAGCCTCTCGTTCACCATAAGGGTCATATGGTTGCAAAGATACTTATAATTTACTGAAATTACTGAACACTTTTATTTTGGTAATTAACAGGCAAGCTGAACTAAAAAATAATGTTTTTAATATAGTAACTGAGTTTCTAGTGGATAGACTATTTGTTCAATTGGGAAAATGGTCTAATGAGAAGTCTAATCAGCAATACCATTTTTAATAACTGCAACTATTTTCTTTTCACAACTACCACCAAAATTCACAACCAAGAAGTATTGACATGGTAAAATAATTGAGTACATTTGTATGGTACTCACTAAGTTGGTTTATATTTAGGGTAAAGTATCACAGCTTTGTCATTCTATTTGACATAATTTACATAAGGCCACACAGGATCAGAGATTTCTGACAACCAAAAAGCCCACTAGATGGCATCTGATTCATTTGCATATTCCATAATTGACCAAAATGTGTATTTGTTATGGATCCCTATTAGCTGCTGGCAAGGCAACCGTTACTCTTCATGTGGTTTGACAAATTAAAGGCATTTTTATACAATAAAACTAACATTACATTACTAAACAAATTTCACAACACATTAAGGGTTTGCACTCAGGCCACTACTCTACCACATATCTACAACACAAAATCCATGTGTGTGTGTCTATAGTGCATATGTGTCTCTTCACAGTCCCCGCTGTCCCATAAGTTGTATTTTTATCTCTTTTAAATCTTACCAGTGACAAGTCATTAGTAAAGATTGAAAAAGTAAGGGGCCTAGACAGCTGCTCTGGGGAATGCCTGACTCTAACGAGATTATGTTGGAGAAGATTTCCATTAAAGAACACCCTGTGTGTTCTGTTAGACAGGTAACTCTAGATCCACAATATAGCAGGGGATGTAAAGCCATTACACTTCTGCTTTTTCCAGCAGCAGATAGCCTATGTTGCTAGCAACAAGATAATGTTTTGAGTTTATGATCTAGCTCACTGGTTCTCAAACCTGGTCCTGGGGACCCAAAGGCGGGGCATTTTTGTTTTTGCCCTATCTCTACACAGCTGATTCAAATTATCAACTCTTCAAAAGGCTTTGACGATTTGAATCAGCTGTGTAGTGCTTGGGAAAAAACTAAAATGTGCACCCCTTTGGGTCCCCAGGACCAGGATTGAGAACCTCTGATCTAGCTAATGATTAGCACACTGGGGTAAATGTAGATAGGCAACCCCATAATACAGGATTTCATGCTTATTGCCAAATAACACACCTGCCTGATAATATGGACCCATATGGTTATTGAGCATTTGTTTTTAGTCATTGCAGCTAAAGATGGCAATACCAGTTATTGAGTGTAAGGGGGAAATTACTTTTTCACACAGGGGAATTAGGTGTTATGTAACTTGGTTAAATAAATAAATAAAATAAGTATCGTTTTTTTTGTTATTTGTAAACTCATGTTCCCTTTTTCTAATATTAGGTTTTGGTTGAAGATCTGATAACAAAAATAGAGAAAACCAGAAAGGGGGAAATACTTTTTACGGCACTGTATATATACACTGAGTGTATAAAACATTAAGAACAACTTCCTAATATTGAATTGCAAACGCATCTTCTTCCCTCAGAACAGCCTCAATTCGTTGGGGCAAGGACTCGATCTACAAACCAAGGGGTTTGGTGGTGATTTTCTAAACTGTTAGTTAGACCAACAGTTTAAAGTAATATTGAAAAATATTGTTACTTGAGTTGTGATTGGGGTATATTGGCCAAATGATCAGGATAGTTGTTGGTGTATTTTCCCTCCAAAATTCATCAGAAACAACCATATTACAGCTATTTGTTTAAAATGCCTTAGTAAGTTTCATAGTATGTTACTGCTGTTCTCTCCTCCTTCCCTTTTTTTCCTAGTCTCAGAACGTTTTCGCCCACTCATCACCGCTCAAGTCTGTTTCCACAGTCATGAGACCTGGTCTCCTTCCACCATTGTCACGGTGATAGTGGAAAAGAATGGCCTTCAGGCCAAAGGTGGTGGGTAAATGAAGGTTGTTCACTCAGGCCATTCACCATTGTCTGCTTAGGGGGGGATCTTCATAGACACCAATGCGATAGCTGTCTGCATAGTCCTTGACTTCCATTGAAACAGAACCATTGAGGGAGTGAACATCTTGCTTCCTCTTCCGTCTCTGCTTGAGACTGCCGAATGCTGAGTCACAATGACAAAGCAGAAATACAGCCAGGGCATAGCCTGAGTCAGTCTATACTGTATTACAACCAACAGGAGGTTATGACAGGAGAAAGAGTGGGAAGGAGGGAGAGAAATAAGAATAGATGGGAAAGGGGAAAGATTACAGATTAAAAACGCTGTGTCACCCTTCAGAACTTTAAAAGAAAGAGTTCTGCAACGGTTAATCATTTACAGTATTACTATCACTTCAGTTTATAACTTTAACTTGAGAACATTCTTAGTTTTTACGATGAAATTGTAATGCTAAGAGATGGATAAAAATGTACAGGGTGGGTACCTGGAGGAAAATAGGGGAGGGTCATGCTTTTTCAATTTCAGTCAAGAAGAGAGTTTACTATTTTTTTAAATCTAGTGCAGGGGGGGTCATGTCATTTGAAATGTATGGAATTCCAATATTTCTCAGTGTTTACGAATTAGTTGCTTTTTAGGCTATATATTGATGCTCGATTCCACCTGATTCTCTGCTGGAAATGCAATATGAAGTGTGCCTATAGGCTATTTAGCGTGGTCTCAATCAAACGATTCATAGCCTATAGGCTATAGACTATGAAGTGCATGCTCAGAGAAGCACAGAGCAAAGTTATATTTCTAAGATAGCTGCTGGGATTCTGTAAATTAAGCTAAACTGCATTACACACTGCAATGGATATTCCAACCCTGAGGCCTGCTCTGCCCTTGCTGATCAAAACCTTTTTTTGTGCTGTGAAGGCCTACAGTGGCAGTTCAGGAGGAGAGTCAAATAATTCCTCCTAAAATTATTTTTGATCAGGCCTAATCCAAAAAATGCAATATCTTGCATGTGGACTAGCCTATAGCCTATGTTCTGTTCACTTTGAGAAGGAGAGCATTTGAGGACCGGAGGTCAACTTTGATAGCTTGCTACTACTATAATTGATTTGAAGAAAAACAATGTTTATGGCCCACGATGTATTTATCCAAGTTATTGACATCACAATAAGCCAGATTTTTTAAGTTACTTACATTGTGGTGCTGAAACTTGAAGCAGCAGTCGCGGCACAATCAAGTGGAAATGGACAACTGATGGTGCTGAAAATTGGCAAATGAATAATTAATTTAAACGGTCTTCATTTTATTTAGACTTTACTAACAACAAGAGGGCTTTGTGTTGGAGCCTATTTCTTCTTTTCTATTTCAGAAATAAGAGGTGGCTCTACCTGTTTGACAGACAGAATTAGACTATAGGCTGCTATATCCATAGAGTTGTGGTTCAATTCCTCCACCAACCATGCACTCTTTAAATAACAGCCCTTCACTGACTTGGAGGGAGGCTAAGTTAAAACCAGTACTGGAATTGAGAGGGTATGAGAGGGCATGCCATAGGCCTACCTTTTATTGAAAAAAATGTTAAAAAGCAAGTGCCTACCTATTGTTATCTTAACATTTGGAATAAAATAAAACAGGTCCCATTACATACAGTGATCTATAACAGCACTTTGGTCCTTTATGCGTTATGCAAAAAAACAACCTGAAATTACCCTGGAAAGACATGACTTCGATCCAAATGGGAATATCATTGTTCTGTGTCGGTAGTCCTACTGTCTGGGGTGGAAAGGAAGGCCTAACTTTTGAAAGAAAGTACCATACTCAGATTCATAACAGGGACAGTTCCGTTGCAAACAAGACACACTGATTTGGCATTGGAGAAATATGATAAGATCACTGGTGGGGCAAACTCCCCCCCCAAAAATGTAGATGCATGCCAGCAAAGCACTAAACAATACATTCATTGCACTATAACGGTGACCAAACTGTTAGGGCCTAAATAAAGCTGTTCCAACAGCAGTCCCAACACCTCACCACTGCTACACCTGGCAGCAATACAGTTCATTCAGCCTCAATTACTGCCTTTATTAAAAACAGATAGCTGGTATGGCTGACTTGCCATATCAGTTGTTTCTACTGACAATTGAGAAGTACAAATGATGGCATAAGGGGACAACGAGCGGATAAGAGGCAATGTGTAATTTCGATTAAGACATTAATGTGCGAAGTAAGACGAACGTAGTCAATATAACTATTTGGTCAGCACTTTTGAAATGTACAGCGGCAGAATTCTGAACATGGGCAGTTCTTACAGTATTCTCCCTGTGCACCAAGTCAGAACCGTAGGATAAACAAAGGGGGCATATAAGCAGACAATGAAAGCTCTGACAATATTTGATGATGACATTTCTCTAAAACAGGCTATAGGCTACATGTGCACCACCAAGTGAGAATAGTAGGCTAAGTTATGAGGGGGAAAGGACCCAAATATTAGAGTAAGGGACATGGGCTACTAACAGCTTACTATACAACATACACTTCGTATTACTTTCTTAGCTACAGTATGCATATCTCTCTGGCATATTACATAATTTATGCAGCAGCATACAAGGCCTTTCCGGACTCACCTGTTTGTGCTGTGCTCACATGAACAGGAAGGTGGTGCGGCGGTCCTTCGTGGGCAAATTTTGTCATCAAAGTCTGGCATTCTCTGTATTTATGGTGCTTTCAAGATAACTGGAAACTCTACAAAAAAACAAGGTTGAATCAGGAAGTCAGGGATCTTCAGGTCGTTGCTCTAGAAAGATGCTTGAGTTCCCGACTTGGAATTTCAAGTTGGATGACCGTTCAAAACGTATTTTCCCAGTCTGAGCTTTCTGAGTTCCAAGTTTCCAGTTGTTTTGAACTCGGCCAATGGCATGGCCAATGTTGAATGTTTACTTTAACCCCAAACTTGGACCACACACAAACTCCACTGAATAGTAGGCTAGTGATTGCTTTGCAATGCTTGTAGTTAGCTACTGATTCCTTCCAAACCACTCATTGTTGAATTTGCGATTACCAATTTGTTGTGCAATGTTTATGTCCAATGGCCAATTAGCACCGATACTTTTTATCTATAATTTCTCTTCAGAATTTCCTTCATATGACAAGGATTGAAAATGATTTGCCAGTAGATTGTCAACTTAATTCATGATTATGATTGCTAGCTTGCTAACTAAGATTTTGAAAGTTTGATGTTGACATGATCATTCCAATCAAAGCTATGGTAGATATAACGTGATTTGAGGTCATTTTATCTGCGGTCAATGACCTTAGCCTTCTTAGATGGGCACTTCTAATTTAACTACATGGCAGCACCCAAGGGGCTTGAATTTCTGAGCTCTCCCCATACATTTTTCTGTGAAGTAGTGTCCACATGAGTGACAGAACACTGAGCCAATCATGGCCAAGTAGAGAACATTACCAACCCCTACGCTCTGTATTTTCTGGCTGCCCTACCACCACCACCACAGAAAGCACTGAGCTAGGCGGAAACACCTGCATTTTGGAGCTGCCTTACTCAAGAAAGGCACATTTTTCTCTGACCTGCAAATACGATGATAGACTCATGCAATGCTTTTACTATGAATTAGATCTTTCCACCCTTACTCTTGTCCATAGGGGTCTGTGAACACACAACCTTCTGCCCTGCAGCCCTGTGCGCTATCAAAATTCCTGCGTTGCCATGTAATGCTGACAGGACAAAGGACAGTTTCTAAAATGGCCTATCTAAGGCTCTGGTGTCTCCAAGAGGTGAGGTGAAACTGTAAGGATGTTCTGTTATCCACTTTGTGTTAATAATTTTTGGGTTACGAGGAGTCACTTGTTTTATTGTCAAGAGTTCAGGGAGGGTTTAAGTAAAATATAATTTGCTGAAGGTAGAGACATCCATTTTCATTTCAGAGATGTCCGATTTTCTCTGTGTAACCCTTATTATAAATAATGTTTACTCCTGCAGTTGGCCCTTCTGCTATAACAAGGTCACTTTGAATGAGTGAGGGTTGCAGCTGACTAACAACAGTTCATAAGGGTTGCTGCTGACTAGCAACAGTTGAGATGACAGCAAATACAGGAACATTTGTCCTTTTGTGATACTATGAAACTGACTCAAAATCTCAATCCTCCTGATCTGTATCATGGAATACTATCTCTCCTAAGCATGACACATAATTTGGTCAAAAAGTGATGTCACTTATCGCAAAGAAAAGGAATTCTAGGTAGGTCACAAGCCTTTTGCAACACTGGTTTAAGCATACAGTAAGACTGTCACTCCCAAAAGTCTGAAGGGGCTTCGTCTCATTGTCTCCAAAACATTAGGCTATAAAGTTAGGTTCAATCTAAGAGTTGGTCAAAGTAACAGAGAGCAGAGCACACACTTCAAGGGCTTTCTATGTTCAAAGACCCTTTCCCCCATTTGAAGCATTGTTTAATTTTTAAACAAGCAATAAACCTAGATAGTAGCTATGACAGACTAATAGAGACGGTTTTGGGTTACATATTTGAAAAAGGGGGATTGTGTTCTCAAACATCTGGGTGAGCATACTAGGCCATGACAGACTAGAGGTCGTTTAAATGTTTCAAGTCTGTTGTCAGAACAGGAGTGCTGATATAGGATCAGGTCCTCCCTGTCCATGTAATCGTATATATGTATAAATTTTTTGACAAAAAAACATGGCATAAAAACAATTTACAACTTAACATTTACATGCTGTCATGTATACGCAGGGAGTCAGGAAGCAGGTGCAGAAGGAGAGTTTAATAACAATGTTGCAAAGCAAATGAACAAAATAAGGGATGCGTACTGAACATGAAAACAAAACAATACTGCCTAATGACTGAGGCTACTGAGGGCTAAATAAATGGAAGCTAATCAAGGTGATGATGAAGTCCAGGTGTGCGTAATGATGGGGAGCAGGTGTGCCTAAAAATGGTTGCCAGGGCCCATGGTTAGTAGACCGGTAAAGTTGAGCACTGGAGAGAGGGAGCGGGAGTGTGACAGTACCCCCCTCCCAATGATGCCGGCCAGGAGGACGGCCCTAGGGCGAAGAGAAGGCCGGTCCGGATGGCGGAGATGGAAATCCTGGACAATGTTGGGGTCCAGGATGTTGTCCACCGAAACCCAACATTTCTCCTCTGGGCCGCACCCCTCCCAGTCCACCGGGTACTTAAGCTGACGTCGGGAGTCCAGTAGGGACCTGGCGGCATAAGTAGGGGTCCCATCGATGTTCAGTTGAGGCGGAGGGGTGTCACGGGGAGGCATCAGCCAGTGGACCAGGAACCACCTACCTGAGGAGGTAAACATGACAAAAGGGTGAGATCTGGTAGTTTGTGGGGAGTTGAAAATGTTACCTCATTGACTCTCCGGAGGACCGTGAAGGGCCCCACAAACTGGGGGGCTCAGCTTCCGGCAGGGCAGGCGGAGCGGCAAGTTCCTTGCGGAGAGCCAGATGCGATCACCAGGATGGCACACAGGAGCCACACTGCGGTGGCGGTCTGCCTGATCTTTCTGACGGCGGACTGCGTGCCGGAACCACTCGTCAACTGCAGGGGCCTCGGTCTGGCTCGGAGTCCACAGAGCCAGGGCCGACTGATTTTCCAGAATGCACTGGGGAGTCAGCCCAGGGAGACAGCCCAGTGTAGGAGTGACAAAGTGAGTTCTGGCTGTACTCCGCCTAGGGAAAGAATCGGGCCCACTCTCCCTGTCAGTCATGGCAGTGACTCCCTAGGAACCTCCCCAGCTCCTGGTTGGTCCTTTCTACCTGCCCGTTGGACTAAGGTCGGTACCCGGATGTGAGATTGGTCGGAGACGATGTCCTCTGGAAGGCCATAGTGCTGGAAGACCTGCTGGAACAGTGCCTCGGCGACCTGGAGAGCGGTAGGGAGACCAGGGGGATAAAATGGCAGGATTTGGAGAATCTGTACACAACAACCATAACAGTGGTGAAACCATTAGACGGGGGGAAACAAAGTCTATGGACAGATGGGACCAGGGCCGCTGAGGCACGGGAAGGGGAAGTAGTTTCCCTGCTGGAGCGTGCCGGGGGGATTCGGTTTGGGCACATATGGAGCAGGAGTTGATATAGCAGGCGATGTCCTGCGCCAAGGTGGGCCACCAGTACTTTTCAGAGAGGGATTGGATAGTGCGGGTGATACCTGGGTGTCCAGCGATGAGGAATGTGTGTGCCCAGGTCAACAGCCGATCACTTACCCCCGTGGTGACGTAGATGCGTTCTGGAGTGCCGGTAGCAGGAGCGGATTCCTTCCCCAGAGCCTGGCGGATGTCCATATCTACGTCACAAATCACAGGGCCAATGATACGGGAGGACCGACTGATGGGCTGGAGGGCACTTTCAGGACTCTCAACTGGTGTGGAACCACAGGTTACAGGAAAGAAGGTCTTCCGGCATCCTGGTACCCAGGCAGTGATATTCATCCTCGACCAGGAGATGGTGGGGTTATGACATTGGAGCCACGGGGTGCCAAGGAGGACTTTGTGATGATGACTTTGTGCAGTGATGATAAGGAAGGGAAGGCTTTCCTGGTGCATGGGTCCCATGGTGGGGGTGAGTGGTGCTGTAATGTGTGTGACTGTGCCAGATGTGTGTGTGATTGAAGTCCACAATTATCTCCTTTGTCTTGATCACGTTGAGTGTAACTCTCCTTCTGATAATACTGCACTTCTCTTGAGATACGTCTTGCTCTTGCCTTGTCAAGGGACGCCATTTAACCGGCTGTCACAATCTCCGTTCAATCAGCACAAACCCCTCGGGCTTCACGCAATGCTTCCCTAACCTGGACGACTCTGATCCAATATTGCGCCACCCTATGGGACTCATGATCACGGCCGGTTGTGATACAGCCCGGGATCAAACCAGGGTCTGTAGTGACGCCTCTAGCACTGATATGTAGTGCTTCAGACCACTGTGCCACTCGGGAGCCCAATATAGTCAATCAGAACTCAAAGACTAATATTTTTCTGTATTACTTTAAACTTTTGGTCTAACTACAACAGTTCAGAAACTCACCACCAAACCCGTCACGCAGGCTTGACAGAGACATTTTGGCTTTTGTAAAAATGGTATTTGATGATACATCTTTCGGTTTCAAATGACATATTGTAGTTGACAAATGGTCTATCAAAGTTGAGCACATTAGCCTCCAAATAACTACACAAAATCAGTAGCTACATACATCTAACCATACATAGGTTATTAAGCTAAAACTGTGAAGTGGAAAACTTTTTACAGCTAATGAAAATCAAAGACTATAGTAATAAATTAACCTTCCTAACAACTTCAGTTCACATGACCTGATCTTCCACAACTGTTGACAGGGTGCTTTCGGGGTGCTGGGATATTGCTCAATACAGCCATGTAGTTGAAACATCATTGTTATTCAGAAGAACTAGGTCTTCTGGGGCAGTATGTATCAAACGTCTCAGTGCTGATTTAGTTTCAGTTTTTGTCTTTTAGATCATATTGAATAACATTACATCTAATCCTTTCTGACAACAGGCTTGATACCTTTATACAGCCCCTGGTCTTTCCTGGCCTAGTATGTAAGGTAGTGCCTCTACCCCAATTGTTTGAGAACAGAACCACCTTTTTCCTAAAATGTAACCTCAACAGGTTATCCTGTTAAGGATAGAGGGCGCTATTTTCACTTTGGGGAAAAATCGTGCCCAATTTAAACGGCCTCGTACTCTATTCTTGCTCGTAAAATATGCATATTATTATTACTATTGGATAGAAAACACTCTCAAGTTTCTAAAACCGTTTGAATTATATCTGTGAGTAAAACAGAACTCATTTTGCAGCAAACTTCCTGTCAGAAAGTGAAAAATCTGAAATCGAGGCTCTGTTCCAGGGCCTCCCTATCAATTTGCTTGAAATTTATGACTATACATGCACTTCATACGCCTTCCACTAGATGTCAATAGGCTGTGAGAGGTGAAATGGGGTTTCTAGGTATTTCTATGCTCAAAAGAGAGAGCTTGGAATGACATGACCCCGAATTCCTTTATTCAGGAAGACGCATAAAGGTCATCAGTATTGGCTTCTGAAAAGCATTCGCTATAGACGTCTAATATCTCCGGCTTTGATTTTATTTGATAAATGTGATAATATCATCGTAAAGTATGTTTTTTCAATATAGTTTAATCAGATTATTGATTTTTTTTCGGGAGTTTTGGCGTGTTCCGTTCTCTGCGTTTGTTCACGAAGGAGAGTTTAGCGCCACTTGGCTAGTTTTGCTTGCTAAATCGAGAGGGAAAAAGGCCATTCTAAAACCAAACAACAATTGTTCTGGACAAAGGACCCATTGTACAACATTCTGATGGAAGATCATCAAAAGTAGGACCCATTTATGATGTTTTTTCATATATCTGTCGAACATGTTTACTATTAGTTTGCGCCCAGATTTTGGGCGCTCTCTCGCTATAACGTAAGCTGCATGTCGTACTGAAATTATTTTTAGAATTCTAACACGGCGATTGCATTAAGAACTAGTGTATCTATCATTTCCTATACAACATGTATTTTTTGGTAAAGTTTATGAATAGTTATTTGGTCAGAATAGGTGAGTGTCAGAAATATATCCAGACATTCTGGGAAAAAGATGCTAAGTTTTCACAATGTATAACCACGGATTTCAGCTCTAAATAGGCACATTTTCGAACAAACCATATATGTATTGTGTAATATGATGTTATAGGACTGTCATCTGATGAAGTTTATGAAGGTTAGTGAAATAATTAATATCTTTTGCTGGTTTTGTCGCCATGAATCAATGCTGTTGTGTGGTAGGCTATTGTAGTAAGATAATATAATGCTATATTGTGTTTTCGCTGTAAAACACTTAAAAAAATCGGAAATATTGGCTGGATTAACAAGATGTTTGTCTTTCATTTGCTGTACACCATGTATTTTTCAGAAATGTTTTATGATGAGTATTTAGGTATTTCACGTTGGTCTCTATAATTACTCTGGCTGCTTTGGTGCTATTTCTGATGGTAGCTGTTATGGTAGCTGCAATGTAAAACTGATTTATACCTCAAATATGCACATTTTTCAAACAAAACATAGATTTATTGTATAACATGTTATAAGACTGTCATCTGATTAAGTTGTTTCTTGGTTAGTTTGGCTGGTTCTTGGTTAGTTTGGTTGGTTATGTGTAAGCTACCTGTGCTGTGAAAAATGTCTGTGCTTTTTTGTATTTGGTGGTAAGCTAACATAAATATACGTGGTGTTTTCGCTGTAAAACATTTTAAAAATCGGACATGTTGACTGGATTCACAAGATGTTTATCTTTCATTTGCTGTATTGGACTTGTTAATGTGTGAAAGTTAAATATTTCTAAAAAATATCTTTTGAATCTCGCGCTCTGCCTTTTCAGTGGAATGTGGGAGGAGTAGCGCTAGAGGAACCCCTGTCCTAGACAGGATAACATTACATCTAATCCTTTCTGACAACAGGCTTGATACCTTTATACAGCCCCTGGTCTTTCCTGGCCTAGTATGTAAGGTAGTGCCTCTACTCCAATTGTTTGAGAATAGGACCCCCTTTCTCCTAAGATGTAATCCAAAACAGACTATCAGTTTGTCATAGCTACTATCTAGGTTCATTGTTTGTTGAAAAATTATGAAGCTGCATCAAATGGGGGTAAGGGTCTTCAACATAGATAATCCTTGAAGTATGTGCCCTGCTTTCTGTTACTTTGATCAACTGTTCTAGGCTGAACCTCACTTTATAGCGTAATGCTTTCATTATGAGTGCAAACAAAGTTTTGGAGACAATGAGACTAAGCCTCTTCAGACTGTTGGGAGTAGACATGCTTAAAATGGTGCTACAAAAGGGCTGTGACATACTTGGAATTCTTTCTTTTTTGGTGAAAAGTGACATCACTTTTTGACTAAATGATGTGTCATGCTTAAAGGATAAGTTTGCTTGTTTGAAACTCATCACTGACAACTTTAACATTTTAGCTAACCTTTCCCCTAACCTTAAACGTTTAATCTAAATCCTAACCGTAACCTTAGACCTAACCCTAACTTTAACCCCTAACCCCTAGCCTAGCTAACATTAGCCACATAGCCACCGACCTAACGTTAGCCACAACAAATTGGAATTCGTAACCTATCATATGTTCTGCAAATTCCTAAGATATTGTACAAATTGCAGTTCGTAACATATCATACGAAATGGATGATGGACTTCCACAAATGAATACATACCATACAAAACATATCATACTAATTGGAGTATCCCAGATTTACATTTACTATGTTACGTCTAGGTTGTTCTAAGTGACCTTGTTTTAGCAGAAGGGTAAACAGAGCATTAAAATAGCATTTTACAAAGTATTTTCTTATTTTTTTTTATGTAATTCTTTTCTGTAATGTTCAACCCAGAGAACATGTGTTAAGTTGTCACGACCGGGTCCATCATGTGACCAGATGCAAAAAGTTATAAACAGTAAGTAATACTGTAAATGGTTAACCATTACATAACTCTCAGTGCTAGAGGCGTCACTACAAACCCTGGTTCGATTCCAGGCTGTATCACAACCGGCCGTGATTGGGAGTCCCACAGGGTGGCACACAATTGGTCTAGCGCCGTCCGGGTTAGGGTTTGGCCATGGTTGGCCGTCATTGTAAATAAGAATTTGTTCTTAACTGACTTGCCTAGGTAAATAAAAGTTAAATAAAAAAAGAACAAATTCTTATTTTACAATGACGGCCTACCCCGGCCAAACTCTCCCCTAACCCGGACGATCCTGGTCCAATTGGCTCCCGAGTGGTGCAGTGTTCTAAGGCACTGCATCTCAGTGCAAGAGGTGTCACTACAGTCCCTGGTTCAAATCCAGGCTGTATTACATCTGGCTGTGATTGGGAGTCCCACAGGGCGGCGCACAATTGACCCAGTGTCGTCCAGGGTAGGTCGTCATTGTAAATAAGAAATTGTTCTTAAACGACTTGCCTAGTTAAATAAAGGTAAAAAAATTCTAATTATTTAATACAGAAACATGAATTTAAAAAAATTAAACACTTCTTTGCTGCTTTTGACGTTATTGATCATAATCTGCTGCTGGAAAAAGCGTATGTGTTATGGCTTTATTGTGGATCTAGAGTTACCTGTCTAACAGAACACAGAGGGTGTTCTTTAATGGAATCTTCTCCAACATAATCTAGGTAGAGTCAGGCATTCCCCAGAGCAGCTGTCTATGCCCCTTATTTTTTCAATCTTTACTAATGACTTGCCACTGGCGCTGAGTGAAGCCTGTGTGTCTATGTATGCTGATGACTCAACACTATACACATCAGCTACCACAGCAGGTGTAATCACTGCAAACCTTAAGAGCTGCAGTAAGTTTCAGAATGGGTGGCAAGAAATAAATTATTCCTAAATACATGAATTTCAAAAACTAAAGGCATTGTATTTGGGACCTAAAATTGAAACACTAAACCTCAACTAAGTCTTGTAATGAATTATGTGTAAATGTAACAAGTTGAGGAGACTAAACTTATTGGAGTTACCCTGGATTGTAAACTGTCATGGTCAAAACATATTGATACAACAATAACTAAGATGGGGAGAGGTCTGTCCATAATAAAGCACTGCTCTGCCTTCTTAACAACACTATCAACAAGGTAGGTCCTACAGGCCCTAGTTTTGTCGCACCTGGACTACTGTCCAGTCGTGTGGTCAGGTGCCACAAAGAGGGACTTAGGAAAAACAAAATTGGCCAAGAACTGGGCAGCACGGCTCACCCTTAAATGTACACAGAGAGCTAACATTATTGTGCATGTCAATCTCTCATTGCTCAAAGTAGAGGAGATTGACTTCATCCCTACTTGTATTTGTGAGAAGTATTGACATGTTGAATGCACTGAGCTGTCAGTTAAACTACTAGCACACAACTCAGACACCACCCCACAAGACATGCCACCAGGTCTCTTCACAGTCCCCAAGTCCAGAACAGACTATGGGAGGTGCACAGTACTACATAGAGCCATGACATGGCTACTATTCCACATCAAGTAACTCAAGCAAGCAGTAAAATCATATTTAAAAAGAGATTAAAACATAATAACATATTCAGTATAGACACACATGGATTTTGTGTTGTAGATATGTGGTAGAGTAGTGGTCTGAGGGCAAACACTTGTGTTGTGAACTCTGTTTTGTAATGTTATTTTTATTGTATAGAACTGCCTTTTCTTTGCTGAACCCCAGAAAGAGTAACTGCTGCCTTGACAGCAGCTAATAGGGATCCATAACAAACACAAATGTTTGAAATTTCAAGGAATATGTCATTTGATCAGATGCCATCTAGTGGCATTTTGCGTACTTCAGATTTTCACAAATCTCTGGTCTTTGTGTGGCCTTATCACATGTAAAATATACTTTAAAATAGAATGACAAAGCCGCAAAACATTACCCTAAATATAAACCATCAACTTAGTGAAAACCGTTACCTTTATTTAAAAAAGATGTCATCAATTATTTTGTTGTAAATGTTGGTGGCAGTTGTGTAAAGAAAAATGGATGAGTTGGAGAATTATTGGAAATGTCATTGTTGATAAAACACTTCATTACAACTTCCATACAACTCTCCTTCCGTGGCCTCCAACTGCTCTTAAATACAAGTAAAACTAAATGCATGCTCTTCAACCGATCGCTGCCTGCACCTGCTGGCCCGTCCAGCATCACTACTCTGGACGGCTCTGACTTAGAATATGTGGACAACTACAAATACCTAGGTGTCTGGTTAGACTGTAAACTCTCCTTCCAGATTCACATCAAACATCTCCAATCCAAAGTTAAATCTAGAATTGGCTTCCTATTTCGCAACAAAGCATCCTTCACTTATGCTGCCAAACATACCCTCGTAAAACTGACCATCCTACCGATCCTCGATTTCGGCGATGTCATTTACAAAATAGCCTCCAATACCCTACTCAATAAATTGGATGCAGTCTATCACAGTGCCATAAGTTTTGTCACCAAAGCCCCATATACTCTCCACCACTGCGACCTGTACGCTCTCGTTGGCTGGTCCTCGCTTCATACTCGTCGCCAAACCCACTGACTCCAGGTCATCTACAAGACCCTGCTAAGTCCCCCCTTATCTCAGCTTGCTGGTCACCATAGCAGCACGCGCTCCAGTAGGTATATCTCTCTGGTCACTCCAAGCCAATTCCTCCTTTGGCCGCCTCTCCAGTTCTCTGCTGCCAATGACTGGAACTAACCTCAAAAATCTTTGAAACTGGAAACACTCATCTCCCTCACTAGCTTTAAGCACCAGCTGTCAGAGCAGCTCACAGATTACTGCACCTGTACATGGCCCATCTATAATTTAGCCCAAACTACCCCTTCCCCTACTGTATTTATTTTGCTCTTTTGCACGCCATTATTTCTACTTTGCACATTCTTTCACTGCAAATCTACCATTCCAGTGTTTTACGTGCTATATTGCATTTACTTTGTCACCATGGCCTTTTTACCTCCCTTCTCACATTGTATATAGACTTACTTTTCTACTGTATTATGGACTGTTTGTTTTACTCCATGTGTAACTGTTGTCGAACTGCTTTGCTTCATCTTGGCCAGGTCACAATTGTGAATGAGAACTTTTTCTCAACTTGCCTACCTGGTTAAAGGTGAAATAAATCAAATTTGTCCATTTTCCCCTTCAACCATTTGGTATATCCACTAGAAACCCATGCACTATATGGACACATGAAAAATACATATTTTCAGTTTAAAGTATAATTTACCAAAGTTAGATTGCCTGTTAATTACCAAAATGAAAGTGTTCATTAAGTTACCAGTAGCTTTGCAACCATATGACAGCTCCAATAAGACCCTTAAGGTGAACGAGAAGCTTGTAGAATCATTACTATTTTAGCATTCTAGTAGTTTGCTGTATGGGAACTATTTGGCATTAAACTGAGAAACAAAATGATTAAAGATTAATTTCTCAGTAAGAGCCAAACTTCCATCACTAGAGAAATGCGCCATATGAATTTACTGAGCAGGAGGCAAGGGTTTGATTGACCTCTAGGCCATCTAATGTATCCTTTTAATATGCAGAGTAAGAGTCCACATAAGCTGTAGTTACCCATTTCACTTTTATGGGTAAAGAGTTGACAGTTGGGCCCTTATTGACATGGTGTATATAACATCTTGTAATAGTGCCCTCTGTGGTCAGAGGTAATGTCCTTTAAAAAACCTCATGTTAAACTTTCCCTATTGTTATGACCCTCAGTCACTAGTAGGGCTACAAATGTCAGAATTTATCACTGGGTATTGAGATGCTCAGTAAGACGGAGCAAAGAACCTGAATAGACTGATACAACATTCATTACTACAGGTCAACACTTAGAAAACAAACTATAGTGAGATTATTTTAATTGTTTTACAAGATGCCTCCAACATACAGTAGGGTTGTCAGCAAAATATCTCAATGTTACAGCTGTGTTGCACTGCACCAGTTTAACACTCTCCCCTCCCTATAAATGCAAAGCCAGCAGGATCTATCAGAGAAGGCAGGAGTCCTGGACTGAGGCTGGAGGCCATAGCCTGGAGATGGAAGTGGTTTAGCTCTGGCCTCCCAGGGTGTGCTTGTCAAACAGGTACTCTGCCATCTTGTTGTTGACAGCATCCATCTTGGTGAGGTTGGTGATGTGGTCTCCCAGCTTCTTAATGGCCTCCACCTGCTCATTCAGGTAATGGGTCTCCAGGAAGTCACACAGCTAAAGAGGGAAAACACAGGTCAGACAAGAGAATGACTACAGACTATTGTAGATACAGTAACACAAGAGCCTGGTGGTAATGGCATAAGTGCAGATAATGAGGTGTTTGCAGCTGTCTAACTCCTGCATGAGCTGCATTGTCTGTATAGTGTGCATCCGTGCGTCTGTGGACTAGTGTGTATATAGAGGCTGGTCACACAATCCAGTGTAATTAGTTAGCAGAGTTACAACAACCTGATCATCTCCTGGGACAGTACCTGTATTCTGTGATTTGCGGTTCCACCATAACTTACATGGGGGTCAACCTTGTCCGAGGCAATCTTGTGCAGGTCCAGCAGGGCCTGGTTCACATTCTTCTCCAGCTGCAGAGCACACTGCATGGCCTCCAGCCCATTGCCCCACTCATCACGTTCTGGCTTCTACACAGGACAGAGTGAACACAGGAGGGTTAGGGACTACTAGCAGATGTTTCTAGACATAATTAAAAGTCAACAGTAAATTCAGTACATCTCAAGATGGAGTCATTTTAACAGTCAATATGTACAACCACATAAGCTAGAGTTTATGAAGCACATCATGGGTCCGGTGTGGCTCAGTCGATAGATCATGGCGCTTGCAACGCCGAAGGTTTACAGAACCCCAGCTCAGAACACACAACTCGTCCATCCTTCTCAAGGATGGGCTATTGCAGCAGACAACCACACGCCTATCAGCTAAAAACAAGTGGCTCCAGTGGGCAATTGAGTGGAAATCATTGCCTGGAACAGCGAGTTCAGTTTACTGCGCAGTCCCCAGACCTCAAACCAATAGAGAATCTTTGGGATGAGATGGAACAGGCTGGTCACAGCATGACTATATCACTGTACAATCTGCAGCAACTGCCTGATGCCATCGTGTCAGCATGGACCAACATCCCTGTGGAACATTTCAGACACCTTGTAGAATGCCCCAAATAATTCAGTCTGTTCTGGAGGCAAACAGGGGTCTGAGTAGATGTGTTTAACCACTTATTTCGCACTCACTAGACTTCACCACGACACACACTACATGAGCCCACAGACAAGCATATTGACACCAGTCACATATCCTGATTGCCTAATCACTTCTACCCCTTACCTAAATGTATGTACTATATTCTCAACTACCTTGAGAATATAGTACCTACATGTCTCAATACTTCTTGTATTAGCCTTTTTATTCTTTGTGTTACCATATCCTTTTTTATTTAGTAAGTATGTCTTGACTCTGCATTGTTGGGAATGGTCTCGTAAGTACGCATGTCACTGTAAAGTCGACACCTGTTCTGTTCAGTGCACATGACCAATAAAATTTGTTTTGAAACAGTCCAGTGAGCATATATTATATTAACATTGGGAGAGTTTGGATGGAGTTACAACCCTCGTGCTCTTTCAGTGGTTATGAAGGAATGGAGGCAGTGTGTTCAGGCCTAAGTAGTCAGGACATTATCTCCTCTGGCCACCTTGCTCTAATACCAGGGCATCCACATAGGACGTGCCTTGCACTGATCTCAGTATTAACATGAATGACAACTCATCCAAAACAACTTGAAGTTACAATATTAGGAAAAGGAGGCTCTAGATTGAATATAAAGGCTTCTTTAGACTTCTTGCCATAAATTCTAGATAAACCACTTGGTTCCAGGTAGAACCTTTTCAACCAGAGAACCTTCTATGAAGAAGGTTTACATTTGTATACAGCGCAACAAAAACGATGCAAATGTGTTTTTCGACGCTCAAACGCTCACCTTGATGTCCTGAAGGACAATGCGTCCACCTCTCTTGTTCTGGAAAGAGAGTTGCTTGTAGGCGTGCTCCCGCTCTTCGTCGCTGTTCTCCTTGAAGAAATGCGCGAAGCCAGGCAGAGCCACATCGTCACGGGAGAAATAGAAAGCCTGCGTGGACAGACAAAGTTGTTTAGAAACACATGTCAAACGTGTCTCGTTCTATTATTGAGGAATCTAAGCATGATTGACACAGCAATATGATGCGGAAAATCATTAGCCTACTTGGTAACCTACCAATTAACCTGTCAAGGCGATACGCTCTGTCCAATGATATATTTATCAACTTTATTTGAATGATAGGTCTACCTCAAGGCTGTTAATTGCCTAGGCGTACAGAAAATATTTAAACCCAGGCATAATAATACACAGGTAGATGAACAAAACGGTAATCTTGGTATACACCTTACCATTGAAGTGTAGGTATAAGAGGCAAACATCTCCATGTTGATCATCCGGTTGATTGCAACTTCGCAATCGTGGTGATAATTCTGGCGGACCTGAGACTCCATTTTCATTCAAAATTAACGGTACAAAAATAGAGATTCTTATATTATTTTACTAAGACAGTTCAAGGAAGTGTTACTTTAACAATCCGGAATGTTATATAGCGCGGGAGGCGGGCAGAAGAGTTCCGTTCAATCACTGTTGAAGCAAGAAGTTCTTCATGAGTCTTCCCAGAGTTGTGAACTGGAAGGGGCCTTGTTCGCTCTATTTATTGTTCCGAGCGGACCGCGTCAGTGAAATCGACCCTCTTCTTCGATGAGATTTGACGGCATGTTGGCATCCAATAAATGTTGCATTATCGCTACCTACTAGACTGGAGTATAACTCCCTTATACTTTGCTTTAAAAAAAAAAAAATCAACAACCACAACAACAAAAAATACAACAAATACCCTACCATCTAAAACTACACTTACAATGTTTTTTTTTTTACCATACTCCACTATTTACATCTCTTTAGTCCTACTTCAGGCCAACAGCATGAAAGGATGGGACAGGACCACTTAACACACCTTGCAACTCAAAATAAGTCAAATCAAATTTTATTAGTCACATGCGTCAAATACAACAGGTAGACCTTACAGTGAAATGCTTATTTACGATTCCCTAACCGACTGTGCAGTTAAAAAATACAGATAAGAATAAGATATAAAACGCCTCTGATGTCAAGTGTAACAGTTTAATTTTAGACCGTCCCCTCGCCCAGACCCTGGCGCAAACCAGGGACCTTCTGCATACATCATCAACAGTCACCCACGAAGCATCGTTACCCATCGCTCCACAAAGGCCGTGGCCCTTGCAGAACAAGGGGAACCACTACTTCAAGGTCTCAAAGCGAGTGACGTCACTGTTTGAAAGGCTGTTAGTGCGCACCACTGCTAACTAGCTAGCCATTTCACATCGGTTACACTCGCACACCCAAATACCTCTCTGCAGCTGCCACCACAACCTCTATTTCCTGCCACTTTACGTTCCATCCCTGCAGTACCGTTGATAACCATTACTATAAATGCCAAAAATCCAATCTTACTGAAACATATATCACTTGTTGGGTTATCCCTCTGTGCTGGTACAGATCTACTCCACACCCCTCTTCTTTGGATCTCTCCCCCTTGACCCATCTTCCTCTACTTCTTAACTGCCTCAGCATATGCCAACTTCTGCATTACTCTAACCCTGGAAACCTCAACCTGCTTCTCTCGCACGGGACATTTCTGATCCCCAGCTCCATGGGCACCCCCTAAAATAAATCAAATCAAATCCAATTGATTTATATAGCACTTCTTACATCAGCTGATATTTTAAAGTGCTGTACAGAAACCCAGCCTAAAACCCCAAACAGCAAGCAATGCAGCGGTAGAAGCACGGTGGCTAGGAAAAACTCCCTAGAAAGGCCAAAACCTAGGAAGAAACCTAGAGAGGAACCCGGCTATAAGGGGTGGCCAGTCCGCTTCTGGCTGTGCCGGGTGGAGATTATAACAGAACATGGCCAAGATGTTCAAATGTTCATAAATGACCAGCATGGTCAAATAATAGTAATCACAGTGAACAGGTCAGGGGTCCATAGCCGCAGGCAGAACAGTTGAAACTGGCGCAGCAGCACGGCCAGGTGGACTGGGGACAGTAAGGAGTCATCAGGCCAGGTAGTCCTGAGGCATGGTCCTAGGGCTCATGTCCTCCGAGAGAGAAAGAAAGAAAGAGAGAATTAGAGAGAGCATTCTTAAATTCACACAGGACACCGGATAAGACAGGAGAAATACTCCAGATATAACAGACTGACCCTAGCCCCCCGACACATAAACTACTGCAGCGGGTAGTGATCGGTTGAAGAGCATGCATTTAGTTTTACTTGCATTTAGGATCAGTTGGAGGCCACAGAAGGAGAGTTGTATGGCCTTGAAGCTCGTCTGGAGGTTAGTTAACTTCTTCGGGGTAGGGGGCAGTATTCAGAAGTTTGGATGAATGAGGTTCCCAAAGTAAACTACCGGTTACTCAGGCCAAGAAGCTAGGATATGCATAGAATTTGTAGTATTGGATAGAAAACACTCTAAAGTTTATAAAACTGTTAAAATAATGTCTGTGAGTATAACAGAACTGATTTGGATGGCAAAAACCCGAGGAGAATCCATCCAGAATTTTTTTGTTGTTGTTGAGCTCACCACTGATTATAATGGCTCTCTATGTGAATATAAAAGGAATACCTCCCAGACTGCAGTTCCTAGGGCTTCCACTAGATGTCAACAGTCTTTAGAAAGAGTTTCAGGCTTGTTTTTTTAAAAATTTCCAAGAATTTTTAGTTTTTGTAAGTGGCTCCCATTTTGGCTGTAGTGTTTTCACGGGTGCGTGGATGAGAGCATGCACTTCGTTATTTATCTCCGGTAATGAACATACTATTCTCTGTTTTAAATTTTTCGTTTATTAACATATTTGGGTACCTGAGGATTGATTAGAAACGTTGTTTGACTTGTTTGGACGAGGTTTATTGGTAACTTACAGGATTCATTTGTATGCATTTTGAACGAGGGAAACCTGTGGATTACTGAGTCAAGCGCGCCAACTAAACTGACTTTTTGGGATATAAAGAAGGACATTATCAAACAAAAGAACCAGATGAAGATCTTCAAAGGTAAGTGATTTATTTTATCGCTGTTTCTGACATTCGTGACACCTCTGCTTGGTTGGAAAATGTATGTAATGCTTTTGTGTGCGGGGCGCTGTCCTCAGATAATCGCATGTTGTGCTTTCGCCGTAAAGCCTTTTTGAAATCTGACAAAGCGGCTGGATTAACAAGAAGTTAAGCTTTTAAAAGACGTATGACACTTGTATTTTCATGAAAGTTTCATATTACGATTTTTGTAATTTAAATTCGCTCTCTGCAATTTCACCGGATGTTGGCCAGGTGGGACGGTAGCGTCCCACGTACCCCAAAGAGGTTTAACACAGTGTCCAAAGAAGGTCCAGAAGAAAAATGTACCTGCTGGTCTAGTGGTAATGCTACTGACTCTGGACCACACATGTCCCTTTGCGGCATGGATTCAAACCTACGCCTTCATATCTGTATTCCTCTACCTTTCTGTCACCCCCTTCTCATTCATAACTTGATATCTCAATAAAGAAAGAGAAAATACCAATATATATATATATATATAAAGAAATTAGTAATTTCAAGACCATGTACTACCCAGACATGGTGAAGGCAACATAAATAGAATAACGGGTTTTGACATTGGTGGTGACTTTCTGAACTGTTATAGTTAGACCAACAGTATAAAGTAATACAGAAAAATATTGGTATTTGAGTTCTGATTTACTACATTGACAACATTTTCAGAAAAGTTGTTGTATTTTCCCTTAAATTCAATCAATCAATCAATCAAGTTTATTTTATATTGCCCTTCATACATCAGCTAATATCTCGAAGTGCTGTACAGAATCCCAGCCTAAAACCCCAAACAGCAAGCAATGCAGGTGTAGAAGCACGGTGGCTAGGAAAAACTCCCTAGAAAGGCCAAAACCTAGGAAGAAACCTAGAGAGGAACCAGGCTATGAGGGGTGGCCAGTCCTCTTCTGGCTGTGCGGGTGGAGATTATAACAGAACATGGCCAAGATGTTCAAAATGTTCATAAATGACAAGCACGGTCAAATAGTAATCAGGAATAAATGTCAGTTGGCTTTTCATAGCCGATAATTAAGAGTTGAAAACAGCAGGTCTGGGACAGGTAGGGGTTCCATAACCGCAGGCAGAACAGTTGAAACTGGGACAGCAGCAAGGCCAGGTGGACTGGGGACAGCAAGGAGTCATCATGCCCGGTAGTCCTGACGTATGGTCCTAGGGCTCAGTTCCTCCGAGAGAGAGAAAGAAAGAGAGGAGAGAAATAGAGAGAGCCAAGATGTTCAAAATGTTCATAAATGACAAGAATGGTCAAATAATAATCAGGAATAAATGTCAGTTGGCTTTTCATAGCCGATCATTCAGAGTTGAAAACAGCAGGTCTGGGACAGGTAGGGGTTCCATAACTGCAGGCAGAACAGTTGAAACTGGAACAGCAGCAAGGCCAGGTGGACTGGGGACAGCAAGGAGTCATCATGCCCAGTAGTCCTGACGTATGGTCCTAGGGCTCAGGTCCTCCTCCGAGAGAGAGAAAGAAAGAGAGAAGGAGAGAATTAGAGAGAGCATACTTAAATTCACACAGGACACTGGATAAGACAGGAGAAGTACTCCAGATATAACCAACTGGCCCTAGCCCCCCGACACAAACTACTGCAGCATAAATACTGGAGGCTGAGACAGGAGGGGTCAGGAGACACTGTGGCCCCATCCGATGATACCCCCGGACAGGGCCAAACAGGAAGGATATAACCCCACCCACTTTGCCAAAGCACAGCCACCAGAAAAAACCATTCACAGCTATTTGTTTAAAAATGTCTCAGTAAGTTACACAGTATATGTAAGTTACATAGTATAGTATATGTTCCTGCTGTTCTATCCCTCTTCCTTTTTCCTTTTCTTCAAATCTGGTATCAGCCGGTCTTCGCCCATTCATCACCCCTCATGTTTGTTTCTGCAGTCACAAAACTGCACCTCCTTCCACCACTGGCACTGTGATAACAGAACAGAACTACATTGAGACCAAAGATGGTGGATAAATTAAGATAGTTCACTCAGACCGTTTACCACTATCTGCTTAAGGAGGTGGCTCCTTAAGCAGACAACAATGTGATAGTGGTCTGCTTAGTTAATTGACTTCCATTGTGGGGGGGGTGAAGGAGTGGGCTGTCTCGCTTCCTCTTCCGTCTCTGCTTGAGACTTCAGAATGCCGAGTCACAATGACAAGGCAGAAACACAGCCAGGGCAGAGCCTGAGTCAGTACATACTGTAGTAGAACCAACAGGAGGTTATGACAGGAATAAGCAGGGGTGCAAATTTCCCTGGGGACAGGGGGACATGCATTTTTGTCCCCCCCCCCCAGTTTTATCATTGGAATGTGATACAAAACAAGGCAATTGTGTGCTTTAGGACCATGCGGATGCCTCCGAGCAGTCGGGAAGGCTGTTTGCAGTGTTTATTCAAACCCCCCAAAATATAAATATATATGTCAGACTAAAAACACTGTGTCACCCTTCAGAACTTCAATAGAAAGAGTTATGTAATGGTTAACCATTTACAGTATTACTTACTGTTTATTACTTTGTGCGGCTGGTCACATGATGGACCAGTTCATGACTTTTACAACTTAACACAGGTTCTCGGGGTTGAACATTACAGAAGAGATTTGCATTAAAAAATTAAGACAATTCTTTGTCAATTTCAATTGTAATTCTATGTTTTCCCTTCTGCTAAAATAAGGTCACTTAGAACAACCTGGACTCAGGGGTAGACATAACATAGTAAAAGTAAATTTGAGATACTCCAATTAGTATGATATGTTTTGTATTGTATGTATTAATTTGTGCATGTCCATCATCCATTTCATATTATATTTTACGAATTGTAATTCGTACAATATGTTACGAATTGCTAAACATATGATATATTACGAATTCCAATTTGTTGTGGCTAACGTTAGCTCGGTGGCTAGGTGCTATCATTACCTAGGTGGCTAAAGTTAGCTAGGCTAGGGGTTAAGGGTTAAGGTTAGGTCTAAGGTTAAGGTTAGGAGTTAGGTTAAAGGGTTACGGTTAGGGTTAGGGGAAGGGTTAGCTAACATGCTAAGTAGTTTCAAAGTAGATAAAAATGTGTAAATCATTGCGAAGTTGATAATTAGAAAAAAAAAGCTAAAGTTGCCTGTGATGAGTTACAAGCAACCATTGGGATGCTAGACGTTCGCCTTATATGCTCACCCACACTTATCCTTTAAGCACGACACATCATTTAGTCAAAAAGTGATGTCCCTTTTCGCAAAAAAAAAGGAATGCCAAGTATGTCACAGCCCTTTTTGTAGCACCGGTTTAAGCATAAGTCTACTGTCACTTCCAACAGTCTGAAGAGGCTTCCACTCATTGTCTCCAAAACTTTGTTTGCACTCATAATGAAAACATTACGCTATGAAGGGAGGTTCAGCCTAGAAGAGTTGATCAAAGTAACAGAGATTAGGGCACATACTTCAAGGATTATCTATGTTGAAGACCCTTACCCCCATTTGAAGCAGCTTCATAATTTCTCAACAAACAATGAACCTAGATAGTAGCTATGACAAACTGATAGATAGTCTGTTTTGGATTACACTTTAGGAAAAAGGGGGTCCTGTTCTCAAACAATTGGAGTAGAGGCACTACCTTACATACTTGGCCAGGAAAGACCAGGGGCTGTATAAATCAGTGAAGGCTGGGGGGAGGAGCTTCCCCGTAAATGTAATGTTATTCAATGTGATCTAAAAGGCAAAACTGATCCTAAATCGTCACTCTTACTCTGAGAGGCTTGATGCATACTGCCCCAGAAGACCTAAGTAGTGTTCGAATACCCATACTAACATACTATATACTACATACTTAATGAGTACATACTGCATAACATATACTATTAGTTCATAGTGCTCCCGAGTGGCGCAGTGGTCTAAGGCACTGCATCTCAAGCGGCGTCACTATAGTACCTGGTTCAAATCCAGCATGTATCACACCCGGCTGTGATTGGGCCTAGCGTAATCTGGAATAGGCTGTCAATTAAAAAAAAAAAATGTTATTAACTGACTTGCCTACTTAAACAAAGGTTACATTTTAGTTTACTGTAAAAGAACGGTATAATTTTAGTTTACTAGCGCATCGCCTGTCTTCCAGAAGCTTATGCTGTTGATATGCAACCTCTTGCTAGCTTGTTAATCTGGAGTGCCAGAGTACGCTCTGGACGTTCGTAAATTCAGAGCGTTGTCAGATTGTCCTTTCGTAAATTTTTACTTCGCCCAGATGTATGTAGCTACTGATTTTGTGTAGTTATTTCTAGGCTAATGTAATCAACTTTGATATACCGTTTGTCAACTACAATATGTCACTTGAAACCGAAAGGTGTATCATCAAACACCATTTCTACAAAAGCCAGCCTTTCTTTCTCTGTCCACTACTGTATTCCCATACCTCATATTGAACATTGAGTTTATATGAAAAAGTGTGATAGCCCTACAGTTTTTCTTTTGACTGCATTCTGGAAAAGGTAAATAATTAAGCTACATGTGCTATTGAAACATGTGCTCTTAGAGAATGAAACAGAAGTTTACAGAACTGCGTCTCAAAGTTAATTTCCTTTTATATCTTAAATCAAATGTAGACATAGATTATTTCTCAATTAGCCTAATATTAGAATGAATATTCCAATTATTCTTATTTTCTTCTAAGGATATAACACACACACATTTTTCAACAATAACCACTGTAGTTAGACCTGCACTGTGGCATTTTGCCTGATACTACTGCTTTAGGTGTTACCAATAAAATGTTACTTTGTAACAAACAAAGTAAAAAAATAAATAAGAACAGACCGAGATGAATAAGTCAAGGCGAGAGCTTTTACTTCGCCCAAAATCTGTCCGTGTGAGATAAGCCAGTTTTATTTTCTAATTACTTGTGGATTTTGATTGAATAGAAGTTTCGTAATGTTTAAGCTTTTACAAATGTACTGATATATGTGGATGCACGTGGCATTTCGGCAACTTTGAGAAAAACAACGTTTAGTTGTGCATGTTGTTCACACCGTACCTGCCTTCTCATTGGCTAGAATGGTCCCCATCTGTTCCTGTCTTCAATCACTGAGGACATGTATTTCCATTGTGGTCACTCGGCTCTCTTGTCAATATAATAAATAATCTTTGCTTCAAATCATGTGTATGAGTGGGATCGTCATTTTTTTATTATTTATATTTATTTATTATTATGAACACAACAATACAAAAAAATATACAAAGACGAGTAGATAAACCTAACAGACAGGGAGGAGTATTACATATCAAGATTCCTTTTCAATTTGTTAAACACTTTATATTTAATGTTTTTACTTCACCTTTATTTAACCAGGTAGGCCAGTTGAGAACAAGTTCTCATTTACAACTGCGACCTAGTCAAGATAAAGCAAAACAGTGCAACACAAACAATAACACAGAGTTACACATGGAATAAACAAACATACAGTCAATAACACAATAGAAAAAAATCTATACATCGTGTGTGCAAATGAGGTATGATTAGGGAGGTAGGGAAATACATTGGCCGTAGTGGCGAAGTGATTACAATTTAGCAATTAAACACTGGAGTAATAGATTTGCAGAAGATGAATGTGCAAGTAGAGATACTGGGGTGCAAAGGAGCAAAAAAATAAGTAACAATATGGGGATGAGGTAGTTGGATGGGCTACTTACAAATGGGCTATGTACAGGTGCAATGACCTGTGACCTGCTCTGACAGCTGATGATTAAAGTTAGTGAGGGAGATATGAGTCTCTCTATGGTGCATATTGCTTCTTTGTTTTTAAATTTACTGATCTTTTCAAAATAATATTTAAATTCTATCTTAAATAATGTGAAGAAGGCTTTGTTCTCTGCCCACTTCATTTTATGCATAAAGAATCTTCCATGAAAGATAAACAAATGAACAATGAAAGTTAAATCAGGGTCCATATAATTTGGATCAAAATAAAACGTAATCTCATAGTCTCTCAGAGTAACATTAATAGTCGTTTATTTTAAGATAAAATCTTCTAACTCACTCCAACATCTTCTGACATAAGAACATAAGTATACAATCTGGAAAAATAAAGACATAAAACACAAAAACAAGTCTTTATTTTTCCAAGACTGGTTTGACAACAACATTATTTGGATTAAACAATTATTGAATAATGATGGCCAACTATATGATTATCAAGAATTCATGAGAACACACAATGTTACATTCACTCCTGAGGAGTGGGATCGTCATCAACTGATCCGCCTAGTTCCTGTTGAAATTCTAAAGGTGATTGGCTACGCTCTATAAGGGTGGATTTCACTGACGCGTTCCGTTCGGGAACAATAAATAGAGCGATCAAGGCTCCTTCCAGTTCACAAGTCTGAGAAGACGCATGAAGAAGTTCTTGCGTCAACAGTGATTGAACGGAACTCCTCTGCCTTCGTCCCGCATTATAGAACATTCCGGATTGGTAACATAACACTTTAACTATAATACCAAAATAGTCTTAGAAACTCTATTTTTGTACCGTTCATTTTGATATAAAAGAAAATCTGCCAAAATGGAGTCTCAGATCCGCCAGAACTATCACAACGATTGTGAAGCTGCAATCAACCGGATGATCAACATGGAGATGTTTGCCTCCTACACCTACACGTCAATGGTAAGGAGTCTACTATGATGACCGTTTTGTTGATCTACCTGTTATTTTGCTTGAGCTTAAATGCCACTTTTCACCTGACTTTTCTGTAGTCCTAGACAATTGATATCCAATGAACTCAACTCCGTGAAGTACATATTTTAGTTTGACTTGTTTAGGCTAATAAGAGTTTTCAGGGAGATATAGCATCCAAATGAAGCCGGAAATCTATCCTACCTTGGACAGAGCGCATAAAGACTCATTGACAGTTTAATTGTCAGGTTACCAAGTAGACTACGGACTAGACTATACTGATTCATGCCTTTGTCATCTAGTTTAGTTGCCACAACAAGAACATAATGCTGTCATGTCTGGCATGTCTTTTTCTCTCTAACCACACTGTCTTGTTTATCCACCCAGGCTTTCTATTTCTCCCGTGACGATGTGGCTCTGTCTGGCTTCGCGCATTTCTTCAAGGAGAACAGCGACGAGGAGCGCGAGCACGCCGACAAGCTACTCTCTTTCCAGAACAAGAGAGGTGGGCGCATTTTACTCCAGGACATCAAGGTGAGCCCCTGACCAGCGAAAACCCCATTTTTAGGTTGTAGACTGATAGAAATGTCTTTACTTCATGGAGGAGAGTGTGTACAGAGTTGATCTAGAGAACCTGGAGTAGTCTGGAACATACTGCCTCTAACCACTGAACTGAGTGTGAGGGGTGTAACTCTGTTCACTTTATCCTAACCTTAATGTCTGCTAGTAGTCCCTAACACTTCTGTGTTCACTCTGTCCTGTGTAGAAGCCAGATCGTGATGAGTGGGGCAATGGGCTGGAGGCCATGCAGTGTGCTCTGCAGCTGGAGAAGAATGTGAACCAGGCCCTGCTGGACTTGCACAAGATTGCCTCTGGCAAGGTTGACCCCCATGTAAGTTATGAGGAACTGCACATCACATGTATGTATCACATAGAAGACAGATACTGTCTCAGGAGCTGAACAGGTTGTTGTAGATCTGACAAATGACAAAGGATTGTGTGACCTGCTGCTTCACACGCACACAATAGTCCACAGATGCACACTACACACAATGCAGCTAATGCATAAGTTTGCATAAAGGGCGGCAGGTTGCCTAGTGGTTAAAGCGTTGGGCCAGTAACAAAGGTTGCTAGTTTGAATCCCCTAGCTGACAAGGTAAAAATATGTTCTGCCCCTGAACAAGGCAGTTAACCCACTGTTCCACATTAGATGTCATTGTAAATAAGAATGATAATTGACTTGCCTAGTTAAAAAAGCTGGAAACATATTATCTGCACTTATGCCATTACCACCATGCTCTTGTGTTACTGTATCTACAATAGTCTAGTCATTCTCATGTCTGACCTGTGTTTTCCCTCTTTAGCTGTGTGACTTCCTGGAGACCCATTATCTGAACGAGCAGGTGGAGGCCATTAAGAAGCTGGGAGACCACATCACCAACCTCACCAAGATGGATGCTGTCAACAACAAGATGGCAGAGTACCTGTTTGACAAGCACACCCTGGGAGGCCAGAGCTAAACCACTTCCATCCCCAGGCTACTGCCTCCAGCCTCAGTCCAGGACTCCTGCCTTCTCTGATAGATTCTACTGGCTTTGCATTTATAGGGAGAGGAGTGTTGAACTGGTGCAGTGCAACACAGCTGTAACATTGAGGTGTTTTTGTTGACAACACTACTGAGTCGAGGCATTTTGTAAAAAAATAAAAAATATCACTAAAGTTTCTATTCTAATTGTTGACCTGTAGTAATGGATGTTGTATCAGTCTATTTGGGTTATTTGCTCCGTCTAACTGAGCATCTCAAATTCCTAGTGATAAATACTGACAATTGTAGACCTACTATTGACTGAGGGTCATAACAATAGGGGAGGTTAATAAAGGACATTACCTCTGACCACAGAGCGTGTCCTCTACCGTATCTTGTTATAGTGCCATGTCAATTAAGGGCCCAACTGTCAACTCGAGGTCCATAGGAGTAAAATGGGTGACTACAGTTGATGTAAACCTTTACTCTGTGCATCACAAGTTAATTAGACGGCCTAGAGGTCAATCAAAACCGTTTGCCAGTTATGGCGCATCTATGATGGAAGTTCATCTCTGACTAAGATTACTCTAATCATTGTGTTTAATGCCCAATAGTCCCCCTACAGTAAACTATGAACTGAATACTAAAATGGTAATGATTCTACAAGCCTCTCATTCACCGTAAGGGTCATATTGGAGCTGTCATATGGTTGCAAAGTTACTGGTAATTGACTGAAATTACTGAACACTTTCAATTTAGTAATTAACAGGCAAGCTTAACTTAAACTTAACATGACAAATATTGATGTTTTTAATATAGTAAATGAGTTTCTAGTGGATAAACCATTTGGTTAAAGGGGAAAATGGCCTAATGAGAACTGTCTAATCAGCAATAGTATTTTCAAAAACTATGCAACTATTTTCTTTTCATAACTGCCACCAACATTTATAATCAGGAAGTATTGACTTGGTAAAATAATTGAGTACATTTGTACGGTACTAAGTTGGTTTATATTTAGGTTAAAGTTTCACAACTTTGTCATTCTATTTGACAATATATTTTACAAGGCCACACAGGGCCAGAGATTTGTGATAATCTGACAACCAAAAAACCCACTAGATGGCATCTGATTCATTTGCATATTCCTTAATTTACCAACATTTGTATTTGTTATGGATCCCTATTAGCTGCTGTCAAGACAGCAGTTACTCTTCATGGGGTCTGACAAATTAAAGGCAGTTCTATACAATAAAACTAACATGACATTACTAAACAGATTTCACAACACATTAAGGGTTTGCACTCAGGTCACTAGTCTACTACCACATATCTACAACACAAAATCCATGTGTTTATGTCTATAGTGCATATGTGTCTCTTCACAGTCCCCGCTGTCCCGTAAGTTCTATTTTTAAATATTTTTTTACTGCTTGCATGAGTTACTTGATGTGGAAAAGTAGCCATGTCATGGCTCTCTGTAGTACTGTGCACCTCCCATAGTCTGTCCTGGACTTGGGGACTGTGAAGAGACCTGGTGGCATGTCTTGTGGGGTATGCACTGGTGTCTGAGTTGTGTGCTAGGAGTTTAAACTGACAGCTCGGTGCATTCAACATGTCAATACTTCTCACAAATACAAGTAGTGATGAAGTCAATCTCTCCTCTACTCTGAGCCATGAGAGATTGACGTTCATAATGTTAATGTTAGCTCTCTGTACATTTAAGGGTGAGTCGTGCTGCCCAGTTCTGGGCCAATTGTAATTTTCCTAAGTCATTTTTTGTTGCGTCTGACCACATGACTGGACAGTAGTCCAGGTGCGACAAAACAAGGGCCTCTACCTTGTTGATAGCGTTGTTACGAAGGCAGAGCAGTGCTTTATTATGGACAGACCTATCCCAATCTTAGCTACTGTTGTATCAATATGTTTTGACCATGACAGAAGTTTAGTCTCAACTTGTTACATTTCAACATTATCCATTACAAGATGTTGTTGAGGTTGAGGGTTTAGTGTTTTAATTTTATGTCCCAAATACAATTCCTTTCGTTTTTGAAATTCATGTATTTAGAACTAACTTATTTCTTGCCACCCATTCTGAAACTGACTGCAGCTCTTAAGTGTTGCAGTGATTTCACCTGCTGTGGTAGCTGATGTGTATAGTGTTGAGTCATCAGCATACATAGACACACAGACTTCACTCAGCACCTGTGGCAAGTCATTAGTTAGATTGAAAAAGTAAGGGGCCTATACACAGCTGCTCTGGGGAATGCCTGACTCTAACTAGATTATGTTGGAGAAGATTCCATTAAAGAACACCCTGTGTGTTCTGTTAGAAAGGTAACTCTAGATCCACAATATAGCATAGAGCGTAAAGCCATAACACTTACGCTTTTTCCAGCAGCGGATTATGATCAATAATGTCAAAAGCTGCAGAGAAGTGCTTTATTTATTTTTAACCTTTATTTAACTAGGCTAGTCAGTTAAGAACAAATTCTTAGTTACAATGACGGCCTACCAAAAGGCAAAAGGCCTTTCACGACAAGAGAGACCTAAGACAACAACATAGCATGGTAGGCAGTAACATGAGTCCGTTGTAACAGATAGGCTTACATTATTCAGTGTTTATACATCCTTGGCTGAGTTCCAGTGGAAAGTTTGGGACAGTCAAGTCAGCAATAGCCTATGTTGCTAGCAACAAGATAATGTTTTGAGTTTATGATCTAGCTCACTGGTTCTCAAACCTGGTCCTGGGGACCCAAAGAGGTGCACATTTTTGTTTTTGCCCTATCTCTACACAGCTGATTCAAATGATCAACTCATCAAAAGGCTTTGATGATTTGAATCAGCTGTGTAGTGCTTGGGAAAAACTAAAATGTGCACCCCTTTGGGTCCCCAGGACCAGGATTGAGAACCAGTGATCTAGCTAATGATTAGCACACTGGGGTAAATGTAGATGGGCAACCCCATAATACAGGATATCATGCTTATTGCTAAATAACACACCTTCCTGATAATATGGACCCATATGGTTATTGAGCATTTGTTTTTAGTCATTGCAGCTAAAGGTGGCAATACCAGTTATTGAGTGTAAGGGGGAAATTTGTTTTTCACACAGGGGAATTAGGTGTTGCGTAACTTGGTTAATTAAATAAATAAAATAAGTATAATTTTTTTGGTTATTTGTAAACCTATGTTCTCTTTATCTAATATTAGGTTTTGGTTGAAGATCTGATAACAAAAATAGAGAAAACCAGAAAGAGGGAAATACTTTTTTACGGCACTTTACATATACACTGAGTATATAGAACATTAAGAACAACTTCCTAATATTGAATTGGAAACACACCTTTTTCCCTCAGAACAGCCTCAATTCGTTGGGGCAAGGACTCGATCTAAAGGGTGTCAAGCGTTCTACAGGGATGTTGGCCCATGTTGACTCCAATGCTTCCCACAGCATTGTCCCTATGTGAGGTGGATCATTCTTGATACACACGGGAAACTACTGAGTGTGAAAAACCAAGGGGTTTGGTGATGATTTTCTAAACTGTTAGTTAGACCAACAGTTTAAAGTAATATTGAATAATATTGTCACTTGAGTTGTGATTGGGGTATATTGTCCAAATTATCAGGAAAGTTGTTGGTGTATTTTCCCTCCAACGTTCATCAGAAACAACCATATTACAGCTATTTGTTTAAAATGCCATAGTAAGTTACATAGTATATGTTACTGCTGTTCTCTCCTTCTTCCCTTATTTTTCCTAAACTCAGCATGTTTTCGCCCACTCACCACCGCTCAAGTCTGTTTCCACAGTCATGAGACCTAGTTTCCTTCCACCATTGTCACGGTGATAGTGGAAAAGAATGGCCTTCAGGCCAAAGATGGTGGGTAAATGAAGGTAGTTCACTCAGGCCATTTACCACTGTCTGCTTAAGGTGGGCGGAGGGGTGGGGGGGTGGGGGTGTTCTCCATAGACACCAATGCGATAGCTGTCTGCTTAGTCCTTGACTTCCATTGAAACAGAACCATTGAGGGAGTGAACATCTTGCTTCCTCTTCCGTCTCTGCTTGAGACTCCAGAATGCTGAGTCACAATGACAAGGCAGAAATACAGCCAGGGCAGAGCCTGAGTCAGTCCATACTGTAGTACAACCAACAGGAGGTTATGACAGGAGAAAGAGTGGGAAGGAGGGAGAGAAATAGGAATAGAGGGGGAAGGGGAAAGAGTACAGACTAAAAACTCTGTGTCACCCTTCAGAACTTAAAACGAAAGAGTTCTGCAACGGTTAATCATTTACAGTGTTACTATCACTTCTGTTTATAACTTTAACTTGAGAACATTCTTAGTTTTTACGATAAAATTGTAATGCTCAGAAATTGATCAAATGTACAGGCTGGGTACCTGGAGGAAAATGGGGGAGGGTCATGCATTTTTAATTTCAGTCAAGGGGAGGGATTAGTATTTTTAAAATCTAGACCAGGGGAGGGTCATGTAGTTTGTAATTGAAGAAATTTGAATATTTCTCAGTGTTTTAGAATTTGTTGCTTATTAGGCTATATATCGATGTATTCCTCATTCCACCCGAATCTCTGCTGGAAATGCAATATGAAGTGTGCCTTTAGGCTATTTAGCGTGGTCTCGATCAATTGATTCATAGCCTATAGGCTATAGGCTACGAAGTGCATGCTCAGAGAAGTACAGAGCAAAGTTATATTTCTAAGATAGCTGCTGGGATTGCATAAATAAAACTAGACTGCATTACACACTGCAATGGATATTCCAACCCTGAGTCCTGCTCTGCCCTTGCTGATCAAAACCGTTTTTTTGTGCAGGCTAACAAATAATGTGCTGTGTAGGCCTACAGTGGCATTTCAGAAGGAGAGTCAAAGAATTCCTCAGAAAATTATTACTGATTAGGCCTAGTCCAAAAAAGGCAATATCTTGCACGTGGACTAGCCTATAGCTTATGTTCTGTAAAGTTTAAGAAGGAGAGCGTGAAGATGAAGACCGGAGGTCAACTTTGATAGCTTGCTACTACTATAATTGATTTGAAGAAAAACAATATGTTTCTTCCCCATGATGTATTTATCTAACTTATTTACATCACAATAAGCCAGATTTAAGTTACTTACATTGTGGTGCTGAAACTTGAAGCAGCAGTCGCGGCACAATCAATTGGAAATGGACAGCTGATGGTGCTGAAAATAGGCAAATTGGAGAAGGAATAATTCATTTAAACCGTCTTCATTTTAATTAGACTTTACTAACAACAAGAGGGCTTTGTGTTGGAGCTTATTTCTTTCTATTTAAGAAATAAGAGATAGCTCTACCTGTTTGACAGAGAGAATTATGCTATCGGCTGCTATATCCATAGATTTGTGGTTCAATTCCTCCACCCACCATGCACTCTTTAAATATCCTCCTCCATGTCAGTGAATGGCTGTTAAAACCAGTACTGGAATTGAGGGTGTATGAGAGGGTATGCCATAGGCCTACCTTTTATTGGAAAACTGGCAAAAATCAAGTGCCTACCCATTGTTATCTTAAGATTTGGAATAAAATTAAACAGATCCGATTTCATACAGTGATATATAACAGCACTTTGGTCCGTTATGATTTATGCAAAAAACAACCTGAAAATACCCTGGAAAGACATGACTTCGATCCAAATGGGAATATCATTGTTCTGCATCGGTAGGCCTACTGTCTGGGGTGGAAAGGAAGTCCTAACTTTTGAAAGAAAGTGATCTTCAGGTCGGAGCTCTAGAAAGATGCCTGAGTTCCCGACTTGGAATTCCAAGTTGGATGACCGTTCAAAACGTATTTTCCCAGTCTGAGCTTTCTGAGTTCCCAGTTGTCTTGAACTCACTGAAGTCTGAGATTTCCCAGTTCCAAGTTTCCAGTTGTTTTGAACTCGGCCAATGACATGGCCAATGTTGAATGTTTATGCTTTTAAGCATGGAAAAGAGAACCTTAACCCCAGACTTGGACCACACACCAACTCCACTGAATAGTAGGCTAGTGATTGCTTTGTAATGTTTGCAGTTAGCCACTGATTCCTTCCAAACCACTAATTGTTGAATTTGCGATTACCAATTTGTTGTGCAATGTTTATGTCCAATGGCCGATTAGCACCGATATGTTTTATCTATAATTTCTCTTCAGAATTTCCTTCATATGACAAGGATTGAAAAGGATTTGCCAGTAGATTGTCAACTTAATTCATGATGATGACTGCTAGCTTGCTAACTAAGATTTTGAAAGTTTGATGTTGACATGATCAGTCCAATCAAAGCTACGGTAGATATAACGTGATTTGAGGTCATTTTATCTGCGGTCAATGACCTTGAGCCTTCTTAGATGGGCACTTCTAATGTAACTATATGGCAGCACCCAAGGGGCTTGAATTTCCGAGCTCTCCCCATACATTTTTCTGTGACGTAGTGTCCCCATGAGTGACAGAACAGTGAGCCAATCATGGCGCAAGTAGAGAACATTACCAACCCCTATGCTCTGTATTTTCTGGCTGCCCCACCACCACAGAAAGCACTGAGCTAGGCGGAAACACCTGCATTTTGGAGCTGCCTTACTGAAGAAAGCAAAAAAGAGACGTTTGTATGTGGCTGTCACGTTCCTGACCTGTTTTCCATTGTTTTTGTATATGTTTAGTTGGCCAGGGCGTGAGTTGGGGTGGGCATTCTATGTGTTGTGTTTCTATGTTGGGTTTAATGTGTTGCCTGATATGGTTCTCAATTAGAGGCAGGTGTTTGACGTTTCCTCTGATTGAGAACCATATTAAGGTAGGCTGTTCTCACTGTTTGTTTGTGGGTGATTGTTTTCCGTGTCTGTGTATGTTGCACCACACGGGACTGTTTTCGTTCGTGTATGTAGTCTGTTCCTGTTCGTGCGTTCTTCGTGTTATTTTGTAAGTTTGTTTGTTCAGGTCTGTTGACTTAGTTTATTGTTTCGTAATCTATTCAAGTGTTTTTCGTGTTTCGTCTTGTTATTAAATTCATCATGTATTCCACCTACGCTGCATTTTGGTCTGATCCTTCTCGCCTCTCTTCATCCGAGGAGGAGGAAGAAATAGACGAACGTTACAGTGGCTTTATTAACTCAATGCTTTTTCTTTTTTATACATTGTTTGCAAACTGATATGTGACACGTATTAATGCCAGAATAACATGCAAAACAGGTGAGGCTCAAACAAAGCTAAACATGAAAAACAAAGCAGCCCTGAATGACAGGTCATCACTGGATAAGATGAACACATAGGGCTATCTCCATGTCCATTCTTAGCCTGTAATTTGAGTAATTTGAGTAGTATAAAAAAATGACGTAGAGTTGCATGAATTGTTTATAAAGGCACATTTTTCTCGGACCTGCAAATACGATGATAGACTCATGCAATGCTTTTACTAGGAATTAGATCTTTCCACCCTTACTCTTGTCCATAGGGGTCTGTGAACACACAACCTTCTATATTTGCTGTGCTAGACCTAAGGGATAATGTTAGCTTCATAATTGTTCTTTTATCTTCAAAATCTAGAAAACCATGCCAGATTTCTAACTAAATTAGCCCTGGAGCATTTAATATAGCTATAAAACAAAACAAAAATATGTTTGGAGATTTGTATAACAATCAAGGCCTTTAAACACTTGTTTGACTATAATTGTACAAATGAAATGCCTTTTATGGTGTCTGACGGAGTTGACATAAATCCACTTAGTTGCATTTAATGAAAAAATAGGAGGTTGTTCCTTTACATTGTGTTAATAGCTGATACTTTGGTCTGTCAAAATAGAAACGTCACATTTTGTTAATATTACGACAAATGTTTGTAGAAAAAAAGTTGACTGTCCCATCTTTTAAGAATCCCTGAGCTCTAAAACATTTTTCTCTCTGCCACATGGCAAAATAATCCATAGATTGTAGCTACACTAGATATGATATAACCAAAGATTGTTGTTATCCAGCATTTCTGGACATTACAGGTTTGCCTAATCAAAACACTGCAGTAGATTCTACAACTAACCTGGTATTGGCAGTACTGTCTTCGTTCCCAATTCTGGAAACCAGTTATCTTATACATGTCCGTGTCCAGTTGCAGGTGGTTTTAGAAATACCAGAGAAAATGCAGAAAGATAGCAAATAAAAATATATTTCTGAGTTTTCTCTAGTGTTTGTGTATTTGTCTGTTGCCTTTTCTTTGTTGCCTTATATGTTTTAGTGCAGGAGTATTCACCTCGTAAAAAAAATTGCACACACCTGGTGTCGCAGGTATAAATCAGTCCCTGATTAGAGGGGAACAATTAAAAAAAACAGTGGAACTGGCTTCTAGGTTCAGAGTAGAGTTTGAGGGATATAGTGCATTTTAGAGTTGAAGAGCACCAACCACAGATACACATGCTCTCTAGACCATCTCAAAGACTACATTTAATACAGAATCAGTGTGACAAGGTGACAAAGAGATTGTTTTACTATTGTAACATGTAGTGAATGGAATTCTGTTGTCCTCTGGTTTATAAATAAAACTCTGGTTCTCTTATTGCAGACCAAATTATATACATTTTTCCCAGCTGTTTTTTAGAGGACATTGTATTGCAAGGTATGCTACTGTATATGTGTAGGATATACTGTGTTGGCTAATTTGCATATGCATCTTAGTTTTTAAACCTACATTCTAGCATACATGACACACACATCTTTCTAGCTATACGCTTTCTAACCAAAGTATATGATTGAATGTTTCTTTAAACCTGCAGTTAGTTAGTTGAAAAGAGACATATAATCAGACCAAAACATGTTTTAAAAAAATGTCACTGACAGAAAGCTAATGGAACACTAGCCTCATGAGCAGGCAAATTGACATTTACAGTTTCAGGCTAGGCTGGTCAAACTAACATTGGCTAGCTTTTTTAAAAATGGCTAAATGGTCAACGGAGTTACCTCTTCATGGGACAATTTGTATTGCTATAACTGCCTCATTTCAAAGGCAGTTATAGTCAATGAACTAATCACTGATCATAATCTTGATGTGATTGGCCCAACTGAAACATGGCTGAAGGCTGATGAATTTACTGTGTTAAATGGGGCCTCACCTCCTGGTTACACTAGTGACCATATCTCCAATGCATCCCACAAAGGCGGAGGTGTTGCTAACATTTACGATAGCAAATTTCAATTTACACACAAAAAAAATGCCGTTTTCGTCTTTTGAGCTTCTAGTCATGTAATCTATGCAGCCTACTCAATCACTTTTTATAGCCACTGTTTACAGGCCTCCTGGGCCATATACAGCATTCCTCACTGAGTCCCCTGAATTCCTATCGGACCTTGTAGTCATAGCAGATAATATTCTAATTTTTGGTGATTTTAATATTCACATGGAAAAGTCCACAGACCCACTCCAAAAGGCTTTCAGAGCCATCATCGACTCAGTGGGTTTTGTCCAACATGTCTCTGGACCTACTCACTGACACAGTCATACTCTGGATCTAGTTTTGTCCCATGGAATAAATGTTGTAGATCTTAATGTTTTTCCTCATAATCCTGGACTATCGGACCACCATTTTATTACGTTTGCAATCGCAACAAATAATCTGCTCAGACCCCAACCAAGGAGCATCAAAAGTCGTGCTATAAATTCTCAGACAACACAAAGATTCCTTGATGCCCTTCCAGACTCCCTCTGCCTACCCAAGGACGTCAGAGGACAAAAATCATTTTACCACCTAACTGAGAAACTCAATTGAACCTTGAGCAATACCCTAGATGCAGTTGCACCCCTATAAACTAAAAACATTTGTCATAAGAAACTAGCTCCCTGGTATACAGAAAATACCCGAGCTCTGAAGCAAGCTCCAGAAAATTGGAACGGAAATGGTGCCACACCAAACTGGAAGTCTTCCGACTAGCTTGGAAAGACAGTAGCGTGCAGTATCGAAGAGCCCTCACTGCTGCTCGATCATCCTATTTTTCCAACTTAATTGAGGAAAATAAGAACAATCTGAAATGTATTTTTGATACTGTCGCAAAGCTAACTAAAAAGCAGCATTCCCCAAGTGAGGATGGCTTTCCCTTCAGCAGTAATAAATTCATGAACTTCTTTGAGGAAAAGATCATGATCATTAGAAAGCAAATTATGGACTCCTCTTTAAATCTGCGTATTCCTCCAAATCTCAGCTGTCCTGAGTCTGCACAACTCTGCCAGGACCTAGGATCAAGAGAGACACTCAAGTGTTTTACTACTATATTTCTTGACACAATGATGAAAATAATCATGGCCTCTAAACCTTCAAGCTGCATACGGGACCCTATTCCATCTAAACTACTGAAAGAGCTGCTTCCTGTGCTTGGCCCTCCTATGTTGAACATAATAAATGGCTCTCTATCCACAGGATGTGTACCAAACTCACTAAAAGTGGCAGTAATAAAGCCTCTCTTGAAAAAGCCAAACCTTGACCCAGAAAATATAAAAAACTATCGTCCTATATCGAATCTTCCATTCCTCTCCAAAAAAAATTAAAAAGCTGTTGCGCAGCAACTCACTGCCTTCCTGAAGACAAACAATGTATACGAAATGCTTCAGTCTGGTTTTAGACACCATCGTAGCACTGAGACTGCACTTGTGAAGGTGGTAAATTACCTTTTAATGGCGTCAGACCGAGGCTCTGCATCTGTCCTCGTGTTCCTAGACCTTAGATACCGTGTTCCTAGGCCTTTGATACCATCGATCACCACATTCTTTTGGAGAGATTGGAAACCCAAATTGGTCTACACGGACAAGTTCTGGCCTGGTTTAGATCTTATCTGTCGGAAAGATATCAGTTTGTCTCTGTGAATGGTATGTCCTCTGACAAATCAACTGTACATTTCGGTGTTCCTCAAGGTTCCGTTTTAGGACCACTATTGTTTTCACTGTATATTTTACCTCTTGGGGATGTCATTCGAAAACATAATGTTAACTTTCACTGCTATGCGGATGACACACAGCTGTACATTTCAATGAAACATGGCATGAAGCCCCAAAATTGCCCCCGCTAGAAGCCTGTGTTTCAGACATAAGGAAGTGGATGGCTGAAAACGTTCTACTTTTAAACTCGGACAAAACAGAGATGCTTGTTCTAGGTCCCAAGAAACAAAGAGATCTTCTATTGAATCTGACAATTAATCTTGATGGTTGTAAAGTTGTCTCAAATAAAACTGTGAAGGACCTCGGCGTTACTCTGGACCCCGATCTCTCTTTTGACGAACATATCAAGACTGTTTCAAGGACAGATTTTTTCCATCTACGTAACATTGCAAAATCAGAAACTTTCTGTCCAAAAATTATGCAGAAAAATTAATTCATGCTTTTGTTACTTCTAGGTTAGACTACTGCAACGCTCTACTTTCCGGCTACCCGGATAAAGCACTAAATAAACTTCAGTTAGTGCTAAATACGGCTGCTAGAATCCTGACTAGAACCAAAAAAAATGATCATATTACTCCAGTGCTAGCCTCCCTACACTGGCTTCCTGTTAAGGCAAGGGCTGATTTCAAGGTTTACTGCTAACCTACAAAGCATTACATGGGCTTGCTCCTACCTATCTTTCCGATTTGGTCCTGCGTACATACCTACACGTACGCTATGGTCACAAGACGCAGGCCTCCTAATTGTCCCTAGAATTTCTAAGCAAACAGCTGGAGGCAGGGCATTCTCCTATAGATCTCAATTTTTATGGAATGGTCTGCCTACCCATGTGAGAGATGCAGACTCGGTCTCAACTTTTAAGTCTTTACTGAAGACTCATCTCTTCAGTGGGTCATATGATTGAGTGTAGTCTTGCCCAGGAGTGTGAAGGTGAACGGAAAGGCTCTGGAGCAACGAACCGCCCTTGCTGTCTCTGCCTGGCCGGTTCCCCTCTCTCCACTGGGATTCTCTGCCTCTAACCCTATTACAGGGGCTGAGTCACTGGCTTACTGGTGCTCTTTCACTTGAGTGGGTTGAGTCACTGACGTGATCTTCCTGTCTGGGTTGGCGCCCCCCCCCTTGGGTTGTGCCGTGGCGGAGATCTTTGTGGGCTATACTCGGCCTTGTCTCAGGATGGTAAGTTGGTGGTTGAAGGTATTCCTCTAGTGGTGTGGGGGCTGTGCTTTGGCAAAGTGGGTGGGGTTATATCCTTCCTGTTTTGCCTTGTCCAGGGGTATCATCGGATGGGGCCACAGTGTCTCCTGACCCCTCCCGTCTCAGCCTCCAGTATTTATTCTGCAGTAGTTTATGTGTCGGGGGGCTAGGGTCAGTTTGTTATATCTGGAGTACTTCTCCTGTCTTATCCGGTGTCCTGTGTGAATTTAAGTATGCTCTCTCTAATTCTCTCTTTCTTTCTCTCTTTCGGAGGACCTGAGCCCTAGGACCATGCCTCAGGACTACCTGGCATGATGACTCCTTGCTGTTCCCAGTCCACCTGGCCATGCTGCTGCTCCAGTTTCAACTGTTCTGCCTGCGGCTATGGAACCCTGACCTGTTCACCGGACGTGATGCCTGTCCCAGACCTGCTGTTTTCAACTCTCTAGAGACTGCAGGAGCGGTAGAGATACTCTTAATGATCGGCTATGAAAAGCCAACTGACATTTACTCCTGAGGTGCTGACTTGCTGCACCCTCGACAACTACTGTGATTATTATTATTCGACCATGCTGGTCATTTATGAACATTTGAACATCTTGGCCATGTTCTGTTATAATCTCCACCCGGCACAGCCAGAAGAGGACTGGCCACCCCTCATAGCCTGGTTCCGCTCTAGCTTTCTTCCTAGGTTTTGACCTTTCTAGGGAGTTTTTCCTAGCCACCGTGCTTTTACACATGCATTGCTTGCTGTTTGGGGTTTTAGGCTGGGTTTCTGTACAGCACTTTGAAATATCAGCTGATGTAAGAAGGGCTATATAAATAAATTTGATTTGATTTTTCAAGTGCACTCAAAAACAGATGTTTATCTTATTTCACTCTTTGGGAGTTCATACAGAAGCAGTTTGACTTTTCAGACCACAATTGAGGCTGTGTTCACATCCTAGATAGAAGCAGTGTTAAAATATACTTTTATGAGACAATGTGCAAGATAAATTATAGTTATTTTAAGAATCCTATAGTTATTATAAGAATGTTTAACTGTCATATACAAAAAATCTGCTCCTCCCTCGATGGGGATCGATCAACTTCACGTTTTTCCAGCTTCCGCCCACAACCTATAAGATACTGTATATTTGAATTAATACTTGAGTGAGAAGCCCACCATTCACATTCTATTCCATATTCTGAGACATAGGCCTATCCAAGCCTTGACACTTAATGTAGTTGGTCCAAAGTTGGCATCACGACACTCACTTTAATTGGATTGATCATGTATTTCTATCCCAGTTCACTTTCACGACAACAAAGTAATCAGCCTCTCTTTCAGGTAGACTAACACAATACTTGTTGAATTTCATTCATTATAGAATCTTCAGCTTATTAGGACTGAACATGATTTCCTTTGCAACCATGTATGTATACTTTTTAATGAATTGATACTGCAATTAAAGTGTGTAATCAAGTCAGCAGTTTCTTGATTTTGAGTGCCTCGACTCCTTTTAAGTTAATTGAGTATTAGACATTATTAATTTTGTGCCATAGTCTGGTCTAGTGGTAATGCTGCTGACTCTGGACCACACATGTCCCTTTGCGGCATGGATTCAAACCCTTCATATCTTTATTCCTCTACCTTTCTGTCACGCCCTCTCATTTATAACTTGAAATCTCAATAAAGAGAGAAAATACTAATATATATAAAGAAATTAGTCATTTCAAGACCATGTACTACCCAAACAAGGGAACATAAATAGAATAACGGGTTTTGACATTGGTGGTGACATTCTGAACTGTTATAGTTAGACCAAATGTTTAAAGTAATACAGAAAAATATTGGTATTTGAGTTCTGATTGACTAAATTGACAACATTTTTCGGAAAGTTGTATTTTCCCTTCAATTCACCCGAAACAGCTATTTGTTTAAAAATGCCTTAGTAAGTTACACAGTGTTTGTAAGTTGCATAGTATAGTATATGTTCCTGCTGTTCTCTCCTTCTTCCCTTTTTCTTTTTCTTCAAATCTGGTATCATTTTTTACATTTTACATTTTAAGTTATTTAGCAGACTGTCACGTTCCTGACCTATTTATGTTAGTTGTTATGTGTGTTAGTTGGTCAGGACGTGAGGTTGGGTGGGCATTCTATGTTTTCTGTTTCTATGTTGGTTTTGGTTTGCCTGGTATGGCTCTTGATTAGAGGCAGGTGGTTTGCGTTTTCCTCTAATCAAGAGTCATATTTAGGTAGGGCATTCTCACTGTTTGTTTGTGGGTGATTGTCTCCTGTGTCCGTATGTATGTTTCGTACCACATGGGACTGTAGCGTTTGTTTGTTCGTTTTGTTTCGATGTCGTCTGTTGCCTGTTCGTGAGTTTACGTTTCAGTTATGTAAGTTTATGTTCAGGTTTCGTTCTACGTCGTTTTCTTGTTTTGTAGTTTGAAAGTGTTTTGTATTTGTTTTCGTTTTGCCATCGTATATATAATAAAGATGGCTTATTTCCCACAAGCTGCGTTTTGGTCAGAAGATCCTTCTCTCCTCACCTCATCCGAGGATGAGGAGAGCGTCACCCGTTACAGAATCACCCACCACGCTAAGACCAAGCGGCAAAGGAAAAATAAACGGAGTAAGGGACAGGAGGAAAACAAGGATTTCTGGACATGGGAACAGATAATGAATGGAGAAGGTCCCTGGGCTAAGGCAGGGGAAAATCGCCGTTCTCAGGAAGAGAGGGAGGCAGCTAAAGCCCAGGAGCGGTGGTTTGAGGAGGCAGCAAGGAGACGTGGCTGGAAGCCCGAAAAGCCGTGGGAGCAGCTGGAGGCACTGAGGAGAGCAGAGGCTACCGGGGAGAGGAACCGGAGCTATGAGGGAACGCGTCTGGCACGGAAGCCAAAAAAGCCCGTAAGTAATTCCCAAAAATGTCTTGGGGGGGGGCTAGGAGATAGTGGGCCAAGGGCAGGTAGGAGACCTGCGCCCACTTCCCAGGCTTACCGTGGAGAGCGGGAGTACGGGCAGGCGCCGTGTTACGCAGTAGAGCGCACGGTGTCTCCTGTACGAGTGCATAGCCCAGTGCGGGTTATTCCACCTCCCCGCACTGGTAGGGCTAGATTGAGTATTGAGCCAGGTGTCATGAGGCCGGCTCAACGCGTCTGGTCTCCAGTGCGTCTCCTCGGGCCGGCATACATGGCACCTGCCTTACGCATGGTTTCCCCGGTTCGCCTACATAGCCCGGTGCGGGTTATTCCACCTCCCCGCACTGGTCGGGCAACCGGGAGTATTCAACCAGGTAAGGTTGGACAAGCTCAATGCTCAAGAGTGCCAGTACGTCTCCACGGTCCGGTATTTCCGGCACCACCTCCCCGCCCCAGCCTAGTACCTACAGTGTATACACTACGCACTAGGCTACCAGTGCGTATCCTGAGCCCTGTTCCTTCTCCACGCACTCTCCCTGTAGTGCGTGTGTCTAGCCCGGTGCCTCCAGTTCCGGCCCCACGCACTAAGCTACCTGTGCGTCTCCAGAGCCCTGAACCCACTGTATCTTCTCCCCCTACTAATCCTGATGTGCTTGTCCTCAGCCCGGTGTCAACAGTGCCGGTACCACGCATCAGGGATAGAGTAGGCTTTGAGAATACAGTGTGCCCTGTCCCTGCTCCCCGCACTAGTAGGAAGGTGCTTATCATTAGCACGGTGCCTCCAGTTCCGGCACCACGCACCAGGTCTACAGTGCGCCATATCCGGCCAGAGCCATCCGTCTCACCAGCGCCATCTGAGCCATCCGTCTCCCCAGCGCCATCTGAGCCATCCGTCTCCCCAGCGCCATCTGAGCCATCCGTCTCCCCAGCGCCATCTGAGCCATCCGTCTCCCCAGCGCCGTCTGAGCCATCCGTCTGCCAGGAGCCTGCAAAGCCGCCCGTCTGCCATGAGCCTGCAAAGCCGCCCGTCTGCCATGAGCCTACAGAGCCGTCAGCCAGACAGGAGCCGCTAGAGCCATCAGCCAGACAGGAGCCGCTAGAGCCGTCAGCCAGACAGGATCTGCCAGAGCCGCCAACCAGACAGGATCTGCCAGAGCCGCCAACCAGACAGGATCTGCCAGAGCCGCCAACCAGACAGGATCTGCCAGAGCCGCCAACCAGACAGGATCTGCCAGAGCCGCCAACCAGACAGGATCTGCCAGAGCCGCCAGCGAGCCATGAGCAGCCAGAGCCGTCAGAGAGCCATGAGCAGCCAGAGCCGTCAGAGAGCCATGAGCAGCCAGAGCCGTCAGAGCGCCATGAGCAGCCAGAGCCGTCAGAGCGCCATGAGCGTCGAGAGCCGTCAGCCTGCCATGAGCGTCGAGAGCCGTCAGCCTGCCATGAGCGTCGAGAGCCGTCAGCCTGCCATGAGCGTCGAGAGCCGTCAGCCTGCCATGAGCGTCGAGAGCCGTCAGCCTGCCATGAGCGTCGAGAGCCGTCAGCCAGCCATGAGCGTCGAGATTCGTCAGTCAGCCATGAGCTGCCCTTCAGCCTGAAAAGGCTAAATACCCAGAACTGCCCATCAGTCCAGAGCTGTCTCTCTGTCCGGAGCTGCCTTTCAGTCCGGAGTTGCCCCTCTATCCTGATCTCCCTCTCTATCTTCATCTACCTCTATATTCTTATCTATCCCTCTATCTTGATTTATCTCTCTGTCCCGGTGTTATCCTTATTAGGTATATTATTAAGAGAATTGTGTGGGGGAAAAAAGAGGGTGGACATTCTTGGAGGGAGGAAGTTAGGATGGATTATGGTGGGGTGGGAACCGCGCCCGGAGCCTGAGCCACCACCGTGGTTAGATGCCCACCCAGACCCTCCCCTAGACTTTGTGCTGGTGCGTCCGGAGTTCGCACCTTGTGGGGGGGGTACTGTCACGTTCCTGACCTATTTATGTTAGTTGTTATGTGTGTTAGTTGGTCAGGACGTGAGGTTGGGTGGGCATTCTATGTTTTCTGTTTCTATGTTGGTTTTGGTTTGCCTGGTATGGCTCTTGATTAGAGGCAGGTGGTTTGCGTTTTCCTCTAATCAAGAGTCATATTTAGGTAGGGCATTCTCACTGTTTGTTTGTGGGTGATTGTCTCCTGTGTCCGTATGTATGTTTCGTACCACATGGGACTGTAGCGTTTGTTTGTTCGTTTTGTTTCGATGTCGTCTGTTGCCTGTTCGTGAGTTTACGTTTCAGTTATGTAAGTTTATGTTCAGGTTTCGTTCTACGTCGTTTTCTTGTTTTGTAGTTTGAAAGTGTTTTGTATTTGTTTTCGTTTTGCCATCGTATATATAATAAAGATGGCTTATTTCCCACAAGCTGCGTTTTGGTCAGAAGATCCTTCTCTCCTCACCTCATCCGAGGATGAGGAGAGCGTCACCCGTTACACAGACGCTCTTATCCTGAGCGACTTACAATTAACCTTTATTTAACTAGGCAAGTCAGTTAAGAACAAATTCTTATTTTTCAATGACGGCCTAGGAACAGTGGGTTAACTGCCTTGTTCAGGGGCAGAACGACAGATTTGTACCTTGTCAGCTCGGAGATTTGAACTTGCAACCTTTCGGTTACTAGCCCAACGCTCTAACCACTAGGCTACCCTGCCGCCCCTGCCGCCCCGGCAGGAGGTGGCTCCTTAAGCAGACAACAATGCGATAGTGGTCTGCTTAGTTAGTTGACTTCCATTGAGGGAAAAAATGAAGGAGTGGGCTGTCTCGCTTCCTCTTCCGTCTCTGCTTGAGACTCCAGAATGCTGAGTCACAATGACAAGGCAGAAATACAGCCAGGGCAGAGCCTGAGTCAGTCCATACTGTAGTAGAACCAACAGGAGATTATGACAGGAATAAGCAGGGGTGCAAATTTCACTGGGGACAGGGGGACATGCATTTTTGTCCATCCCACCAGTTTTATCATTGGAATGTGATACAAAACGAGGCAACAGTGTGCTTTAAGACCATGCGGAAGCCTCCGAGCGGTCAGGTAGCCTGTTTGTAGTGTTTATTAGACAAAAAATATGTATACACTACCGGTCAAAAGTTTCAGAACATATACTCATTCAAGGGTTTTCTTTAATTTTACTATTTTCTACATTGTAGAATAATAGTGAAGACAAATTGGAGATTTTTGATTCCAACAGCCGTATCTTTGTGAGTGAACGGATGATCTCTGCATATGTATTTCCCACCGTAAAGCATGGAGGAGGAGGTGTTATGGTGTGGGGGTGCTGGTAACACTTAACCAGAATGGCTACCACAGCATTATGCAGCGATACACCATCCCATCTGGTTTGGGCTTACTGGGACTATCATTTGTTTTTCAAAAGGACAATGACCCAACACACCTCCAGGCTGTGTAAGGGCTATTTTACCAAGAAGGAGGGTGATGGAGTGCTGCATCAGATGACCTGGCTTCTACAATCCCCCGATCTCAACAAAATTGAGATGGTTTGGAATGAGTCGGTCCGCAGAGTGAAGGAAAAGCAGCCAACAAGTGCTCAGCATATGTGAAAACTCCTTCAAGACTGTTGGAAAAGCATTCCAGGTGAAGCTGGTTGAGAGAATGCCAAGAGTGTGCAAAGCTGTCATCAAGACAAAGGGTGGCTATGGGTTAAGAGTTAAGGTTAGGTCTAAGGTTAAGGTCAGGAGTTAGGTTAAAGGGTTACGGTTAGGGGAAGGTTTAGCCAACGTGCTAAGTAGTGGCAAAGTAACTAAAAAGTTGTAAATAGTTGCAAAGTTAGCAAATAGTTGCAAAGTTAGCAAAAATGCTAAAGTCGTCTGTGATGAGTGTCAAACAAGCAACCTTTGGAATGCTAGAAGGTCGCGTTATATGCTCACCCAAACGTATCCTTTAAAAAAGAATGCCAAGCATGTCATAGAACAAGGTACATTTTTTTTAAACAGATTAAGATGAAGAGGTCGAGGCGAGAGCATTTACTCCGCCCAAAATCTGTCGGCGTGAGATAAACCCGTTTTTGTGTGGAGGTATATGACAAGAGTGTCAAATTACTTGAGGATTTTGATCGAAGTTTCCAAAATCTGTCCGCGTGAGATAAACCCGTTTTTGTGTGTTGGTATATAACAAGAGTGTCAAATTACTTGAGGATTTTGATCGAAGTTTCGTATTGTTTAAGCTTTACAAATGTAGTAATATATGTGGATGCACGTGGCATTCCGGCAACTTTGAGCAAAACGACGTTTAGTTCTGTGTGTTGTTCACACGCGTACCTGCACTTTCATTGGCTAGAATGGTCCCACCTGATCTTGCCTGTCTTCAATCGTTGAGCACATGTATTTCCATTGTTAGATTGGTCACTCGGCTCTCTTGTCAATATAATAAATACTCTTTGCTTTAGGTCATGTGCATGAGTGGGATCGTAGTCAAATGATCCGCCTAGTTTCTGTTGTAATTCTAAAGGTGATTGGCTACGCTCTGTGAGGGTGGATTTCATGACGCGTTCCGTTCAGAACAATAAATAGCGCGAACAAGGCGCCTTCCAGTTCACAAGTCTGAGAAGACGAATGAAGAAGTTCTTGCTTTAACAGTGATTGAACGGAACTCCTCTGCCTTCGTCCCGCATTATAGAACATTCCGGATTGGATAACAGAACACTTACTTGAACTGTAATAGCATAATAGTTTAAGGAACTCTATTTTTGTATAACATTCATTTAGATATAAAAGAAAATCTGCCAAGATGGCGTCTCAGATCCGCCAGAACTATCACCACGATTGCGAAACTGCCATCAACCGGATGATCAACTTGGAGATGTTTGCCTCCTACACCTACACGTCAATGGTAATGAGTTTACCAAGATTACCGTTTTGTGTATCTACCCGTGTATTGTAATGCCCGGGCTTAAATGGCTTTTTTCACCTGACTTTTCTGTAGGCCTAGAAAATGAATAGGCAAGAATCTCATCTCCGTGAAGTACATATTTGAGTTTTACTTGGCTAGGCTATTAAGAGCCTCCAGGTAGATATAGCATTCAAATGAAGCCGGGAATTTATCCTAATTTGGCCAGAGCGAGTAACAACTCCTTGACAGATTCATTGTCAGGTGACCAAGTAGACTACGGACTAGGACGAGACTGATTCATGCTTTTGTCATCAAGTTTAGGTTCCACAACAGAATGCTGTCATGTTTTGCATGGTTTTCTCTCTAACCACACTGTCTTGTTTATCCACCCAGGCTTTCTATTTCTCCCGTGACGATGTGGCTCTGTCTGGCTTCGCGCATTTCTTCAAGGAGAACAGCGACGAGGAGCGTGAGCACGCCGACAAGCTACTCTCCTTCCAGAACAAGAGAGGTGGACGCATTTTACTCCAGGACATCAAGGTGAGCCCCTGAGCATCGAAAACCCCATTTAGATTGTAGACTGATAGAAATGTATTTACTTCATGGAGGAGTGTTTACAGAGTTAAGAGAAGAACCTTGAGTAGTCTTGAACATACTGCCTCTAACCACAACTGAGTGTGAGGGGTCTGTTCACTTTATCCTAACCGTAACATCTACTAGTTGTCCCTAACACTTCTGTGTTCACTCTGTCCTGTGTAGAAGCCAGAACGTGATGAGTGGGGCAATGGGCTGGAGGCCATGCAGTGTGCTCTGCAGCTGGAGAAGAATGTGAACCTGGCCCTGCTGGACTTGCACAAGATTGCCTCTGACAAGGTTGACCCCCATGTAAGTTGAGGAATTGCACATCACATAGAAGACAGGTACTGTCTCAGGAGATGATCAGGTTGTAACTCTGATAACTAATGACACAGGTTTGTGTGACCTGCTGCTTCACACGCACACATAGTCCACAGATGCACACTATACAGACAATGCAGCTAATGAATAAGTTTGCATAAAGGGCGGCAGGTTGCCTAGTGGTTAGAGCGTTGGGCCAGTAACAAAGGTTGCTGGATTGAATCCCCTAGCTGACAAGGTAAATATGTTCTGCCCCTGAACAAGGCAGTTAACCCATTGTTCCATGTCATTGTCAATAAGAATTTGTTCTTAACTGACTTTCCTAGTTAAAAAAGCTGTGAAAACATTATCTGCACTTAGGTTGTTACCACTATGCTCTTGTTTTACTGTATCTACAATAGTCTAGTCATTCTCTTGTCTGACCTGTGTTTTCCCTCTTTAGCTGTGTGACTTCCTGGAGACCCATTACCTGAACGAGCAGGTGGAGGCCATTAAGAAGCTGGGAGACCACATCACCAACCTCACCAAGATGGATGCTGTCAAAAACAAGATGGCAGAGTACCTGTTTGACAAGCACACCCTGGGAGGCCAGAGCTAAACCACTTCCATCCCCAGGCTACGGCCTCCAGCCTCAGTCCAGGACTCCTGGCTTCTCTGAGATTCTACTGGCGTTGTATTTATAGGGAGGGGAGTGTTAAACTGGTGCAGTGCAACACAGCTGTGACATTGGTGTTTATTGACAACACTACTGTATTGGAGGCAAGGAATCTTGTAAAACAATAAAAAAATATCACTAAAGTTTTTATTTTCTAATTGTTGTAATGGATGTTGTATTAGTCTATTCAGGTTCTTTGCTCCGTCTTACTGAGTATCTTTGTTTCCTGGTGGTAAATACTGACAATTGTTGACTTACCAGTGGCTGAGGGTCCTAACAATAGGATAAGTTTAACATGAGGTTTATAAAGGACATTACCTCTGACCACAGAGTGTGTCCTCCCCTGTATCTAGTTATAGTGCCATGTCAATTAAGGGGTCAACTCGGTCCATAGGAGTAAAATGGGTAACTACAGTTGATGTAGACCTTTACTCTGTGCATCACAAGTTTATTAGATGGCCTAGAGGTCAATCAAAGCCGTTAGGTAGCTGTTATGGCACATTTCTCTAGTGATGGAATTTTGGCTCTAACTGAGAGATTCATCTAATCATTTTGTTTATTTCAGTTTAATGCCCAATAGTTCCCCTTCAGCAAACTGAACTGCATACTAAAATAGTAATTATTCTACAAGCCTCTCGTTCAACATAAGGGTCTTATTGGAGCTGTCATATGGTTGCAAAGCTACTGGTAACTTACTGAACACTTTCATTTTGGTAATTAACAGTCAAGCTGAACTTATACTTTAACTGAAGAAAAAAAATGACGTTAATGTCCATACTATAAATGGGTTTCTAGTGGATAAACCATTTGGTTAAAGGGGAAAATGGCCTAATGAGAACTGTTTAATCAGCAATGGCATTTTCATTAACAATGCAACTATTCTCTTTTCACAACTGCCACCAACATTTACAACCAAGAAGTATTGACATGGTAAATTGAGTACAGTTGTATGGTATTCACTAACTTGGTTTGAATTTAGGGTAAAGTTTCACAGCTTTGTCATTCTTTGAAAATCTATTTTACTTAAGGCCACAGAGGGCCAGAGATTTGTAATCTGATGTACCCAGAAAGGCCACTAGATGTCATTGATTAAATTGCATAGTCCTTAATTTACCAACATTTGTATTTGTTATGGATCCCAATTAGCTGCTGTCAAGGCAGCAGTTACTCTTCATGGGGTCTGACAAATTAAAGGCAGTTCTATACAATAAAACTAACATTACATTACTAAACAGATTCCACAACACATTAAGGGTTTGCACTCAGGCCACTACTCTACTACCACATATCTACAACACAAAATCCATGTGTGTGTGTCTATAGTGCATATGTGTCTCTTCACAGTCCCCGCTGTCCCATAAGTTTTATTTTTATCTATTTTTAAATCTTATTTTACTGCTTGCATGAGTTACTTGATGTGGAATAGTTGCCATGTAATGGCTCTCTGTAGTACTGTGCACCTCCCATAGTCTGTCATCTCCCGTCTGGATTACTGCAACTCGCTGTTGGCTGGGCTCCCTGCCTGTGCCATTAAACCCCTACAACTCATCCAGAACGCCGCAGCCCGTCTGGTGTTCAACTTTCCTAAGTTCTCTCACGTCACCCCGCTCCTCCGCTCTCTCCACTGGCTTCCAGTTGAAGCTCGCATCCGCTACAAGACCATGGTGCTTGCCTACGGAGCTGTGAGGGGAACGGCACCTCCGTACCTTCAGGCTCTGATCAGGCCCTACACCCAAACAAGGGCACTGCGTTCATCCACCTCTGGCCTGCTCGCCTCCCTACCTCTGAGGAAGTACAGTTCCCGCTCAGCCCAGTCAAAACTGTTCGCTGCTCTGGCACCCCAATGGTGGAACAAACTCCCTCACGACGCCAGGTCAGCGGAGTCAATCACCACCTTCCGGAGACACCTGAAACCCCACCTCTTTAAGGAATACCTAGGATAGGATAAAGTAATCCTTCTAACCCCCCCCCCCCCCCCCCCCCCCTTAAAAGAGTTAGATGCACTATTGTAAAGTGGTTGTTCCACTGGATATCATAAGGTGAATGCACCAATTTGTAAGTCGCTCTGGATAAGAGCGTCTGCTAAATGACTTAAATGTAAATGTAAATGTCTGTCCTGGACTTGGGGACTGTGAAGAGACCTGGTGGCATGTCTTGTGGGGAATGCACTGGTGTCTGAGTTGTGTGCTAGTAGTTTAAACTGACAGCTCAGTGCATTCAACATGTCAATACTTCTCACAAATACAAGTAGTGATGAAGTCAATCACTCCTCTACTCTGAGCCATGAGAGATTGACATTCATTATATTAATGTTAGCTCTCTGTGTACATTTAAGAGTGAGCTGTGCTGCCCAGTTCTGGGCCTATTGTAATTTTCATAAGTCCTTTTTTGTGGCACCTGACCACACGACTGGACAGTAGTCCAGGTGCAACAAAACAAGGGCCTTTAGAACCTACCTTGCTAATAGTGTTGTTAAGGAGGCAGCGCAGTGCTTTATTATGGACAGATCTATCCCCATCTTAGCTACTGTTGTATCAATATATTTTTACCATGACAGAAGTTTATTCTCAACTTCTTACATTTCCACATTATTCATTACAAGATTTAGTTGAGGTTTAGGGTTTAGTGTTTTCATTTTATGTCCCAAATACAATTCCTTTAGTTTTTGAAATTCATGTATTTAGGACTAACTTATTTCTTGCCACCCATTCTGAAACTGACTGCAGCTCTTAAGTGTTGCAGTGATTTCACCTGCTGTGGTGGCTGATGTGTATAGTGTTGAGTCATCAGCTTACATAGACACACAGGCTTCACTCAGCACCAGTGACAAGTCATTAGTAAAGATAGAAAAAATAAGGGGCCTAGACAGCTGCTCTGGGGAATGTCTAACTCTACTTAGAATAAGTTGGAGAGGATTCCATTTAAGAACACCCTCTGTGTTCTGGTAGACAGGTAACTCTTGATCCACAATATAGCAGGGCATGTAAAGCCATAACACTTGCGCTTTTTCCAGCAGATTATGGTCAATAATGTCAAAAGCTGCAGAGAGGTGCTTTATTTATTTTTATGTTTATTTAACTAGGCACGTCTGTAAAGAAAAATGTCTTATTCACAATGACGGCCTACCAAAAGGCAAAAGGCCTTTCACGACAAGAGAGACAACACAACACTACATAAAGAGAGACCTAAGACAACAACATAGCATGGTAGGCAGTAACAGAATTCTGTTGTAACAGATAGGCCTACATTATTCAGTGTTTATACATGATACAGGGTATCATGCTTGTTGCTAAATTACACACCTGCCTGATAATATGGACCCATATGGTTATTGAGCATTTGTTTTTAGTCATTGCAGGCTAAAGGTGGCAATACCAGTTATTGAGTGTAAAGGGGCAATTACTTTTTAGACACCAATGTGATAGCTGTCTGCTTAGTCCTTGACTTCCATTGAAACAGAACCATTGAGGGAGTGAACATCTTGCTTCCTCTTCCATCTCTGCTTCAGACTCCAGAATGCTGAGTCACAATGACAAGGCAGAAATACAGCCAGGGCAGAGCCTGAGTCAGTCCATACTGTATTACAACCAACAGGAGGTTATGACAGGAGAAAGAGTGGTAAGGAGGGAGAGAAATAGGAATAGAGGGGAAAGGGGAAAGATTACAGACTAAAAACGCTGTGTTCCCCTTCAGAACTTCAAACGAAAGAGTTCTGTAACGGTTAATCATTTACAGTGTTACTATCACTGTAACGCCCTGGGCGTCGGGGGGTGTGAAATCAGACGCAGGAACAGCAGAGCTTCAATATGTTGTTTCGTTAATGCCCAACTGGCAAACAAAATGTCCAATACGGACTTACTGGGTGTCATACACAACTGTCCCAAAACACGGGAGACAAACCCAGTCCACAATGCATATGTCCACTCCCGAAATCCAAAGCTACAAATGAACAATCCCGCACAAAGAAGCGTACGGGCTGGCTGACTAATAAAGAAACACTAATTCCGAACTACCTGAACACAGGTGATACAAATTAACGCATAAGGGAGGGGGAGGAAAAAGAGTCAGTGGCAGCTAATAGGCCGGTGACAACGACCGCCGAGCGCCACCCGAACGGGAAGGAGAGCCTGCCTCGGTTGAAGTCGTGACAGTACCCCCCCTCTGACGCGCGGCTCCCACACCGGCCTCGAGGTCAACCCGGAGGACGAGGCGCAGGGCGATCCGGATGGAGGCGATGGAAATCCCTTAACATAGATGGATCCAAAATGTCCTCCACCGGTACCCAGCACCTCCCAGTCCACGAGGTACTGCATGCCCCTCACCTGGCGTCTCGAGTCCAGAATGGCCCGTATCGTGTATGCCGGGGACCCCTCGATGTCCAGAGGGGGGGGGGGGGACCTCCGGCACCTCACCGTCCTGCAGGGGACCAGCTACCACCGGCCTGAGGAGAGACACATGAAACGAGGGGTTAATACGATAATAGGAAGGGAGTTTTAATCGATAACACACCTCGTTTATTCTCCTCAGGACTTTGAAGGGCCCTACACACTGCGGCCCCAGCTTCCGGCAGGGCAAGCGGAGGGGTAGGTTTCGGGTCGAGAGCCAGACCCTTTCCCCCGGTACAAACACGGGGGCCTCACTGCGGTGGTGGTCAGCGCTCCTCTTCTGCCTACTAGTAGCTTGTTGGAGGGACTCCTGGACGGCCCTCCAGGTCTCCTTGGAGCGCTGTACCCACTCCTCCACCGCAGGAGCCTCGGTCTGGCTCGGATGCCATGCTGCCAGGACCGGCTGGTACCCCAACACACACTGAAAGGGGGACACATTAGTAGAGGAGTGGCGTAGTGAGTTCTGGGCCATCTCGGCCCAGGGAATGTATCTCGCCCACTCCCCTGGCCGGTCCTGGCAATACGACCGCAGAACTCTACCCACCTCCTGGTTCACTCTCTCCACCTGCCCATTACTCTCGGGGTGATAACCGGAAGTCAAGCTGACCGTGACCCCCAGACGCTCCATGAACGCCCTCCATACTCGGGACGTGAACTGGGGGCCCCGATCAGAAACGATGTCCTCCGGCACCCCGTAGTGCCGGAAGACGTGGGCGAATAAGGCCTCCGCAGTCTGTAGGGCAGTAGGGATACCGGGCAACGGGAGGAGACGGCAGGACTTAGAAAACCGATCCACAATTACCAGAACCGTAGTGTTTCCCTGAGAAGGGGGGAGATCGGTCAGGAAGTCCACGGACAGATGAGACCATGGCCGTTGTGGAACGGGGAGGGGTTGCAACTTCCCTCTAGGAAGGTGCCTAGGAGCCTTACTCTGAGCGCATACTGAACAGGAGGAGACATAAACCCTAACGTCCCGAGCTAAGGTAGGCCACCAATACCTCCCCCGAAGGCTCCCCACTGTCCTCGTCACCCCAGGGTGACCCGAGGAGGGTAGGACATGAGCCCACCGAATCAGTCGGTCCCGAACACCAAGCGGTACGTACTTACGGCCCGCTGGACACTGAGGAGGCGCGGGTTCCGCTCGTAGCGCCCGCTCGATGTCCGAGTCCACCTCCCATACCACTGGAGCTATCAGCCTCGAGGCGGGGATGATGGGAGTGGGTTCGATGGTCCTATCCTCCGTGTCGTAAAGGCGGGACAGTGCGTCAGCCTTTACGTTTTGAGAGCCGGGTCTATAGGACAACGTGAACCGAAACCGGGTGAAAAACATGGCCCACCTTGCCAGACGTGGGTTCAGTCTCCGAGCTGCCCGAATATACTCCAGATTCTGGTGGTCGGTCCAGATGAGAAAGGGGTGCTTAGCCCCCTCAAGCCAGTGTCTCCACACCTTCAGAGCCCTGACCACCGCTAACAACTCCCGATCCCCCACATCATAGTTACGCTCCGCTGCACTGAGCTTACTAGAGAAGAAAGCGCAGGGGCGGAGTTTTGGTGGCGTACCCGAGGGCTGTGATAGCACGGCACCCACCCCAGCCTCGGACGCGTCCACCTCCACTATGAATGCTAAAGAGGGATCCGGATGCGCCAACACGGGAGCATCCGTGAACAGAGCCTTCAACCTGTTGAAAGCTCCGTCCGCCGCCGCTGACCACCGCAACCGCACCGTGCCCCCCTTTAGCAGTGAGGTAATGGGAGCCGCTACCTGGCCAAAACCCCGGATAAATCTCCGGTAGTAGTTGGCAAAACCCAAAAACCGCTGCACCTCTTTTACCGTGGTCGGAGTCGGCCAATTACGCACGGCCTTTATGCGGTCACTCTCTACCACCACCCCCGAGGTGGAAATGTGATAACCCAGGAAGGAGACGGCTTGTTTGGAGAACACACATTTCTCAGCCTTGACGTATAGGTCATGCTCCAGCAGTCTGCCAAGCACTTTGCGTACCAGAGATACATGCGCGGCGTGAGTAGTTGAGTAGATCAGAATGTCATCGATATACACAACTACCCCCTGCACGTGCAGGTCCCTGAGAATCTCGTCTACAAAGGATTGGAAAACGGCTGGAGCATTCTTTAACCCATACGGCATGACGCAGTACTCATAGTGGCCCGATGTGGTACTAAATGCGGTTTTCCACTCGTCTCCTTTCCGAATACGCACCAGACTGTACGCGCTCCTGAGGTCCAGTTTTGTAAAGAACTGCGCTCCGTGAAATGATTCCACCGCCGAAGCGGAGAGGTAGTGGGTAACTAAACCCCACTGTGATGGCATTTAGACCTCTATAATCAATACACGGACGCAAACCTCCCTTCTTTTTCTTCACAAAAAAGAAACTCGAGGAGACGGGTGAGATGGAGGGCCGAATGTACCCCTGTCCCAGAGACTCCGCGACATATGTCTCCATAGCCAACGTCTCCTCTTGGGACAAAGAGTACACATGACTCTTGGGAAGCGCAGCGTTAACCTGGAGATCTATCGCACAATCCCTGCCCGGTCGATGTGGTGGTAATTTCGTCGCTTTCTTTTTACAGAAAGCGATTGCCAAATCGGCATACTCGGGGGGAATGCGCACCGTGGAACCCTGGTCTGGACTCTCCACCGACGTGGCACCAATGGAAACTCCCAGACACCTTCCAGAACACTCCTCTGACCACCCCTGGAGAACCCCCTGTCTCCACGAAATATTGGGATTGTGCCGGGCCAACCAGGGAATACCCAGCACCACTGGAAACGCAGGCGAATCAATAATATAGAGACTGATACGTTCCCTATGATTCCCCTGCGTCACCATGTCCAGGGGAACTGTGGCCTCCCTGACCACCCCTGACCCTAATGGCCGGCTATCTAGGGAGTGCACGGGAAAGGGAGAATCTATCGGCACAAGCGGAACGCCCAACTTACGGGCGAGTCCGCGATCCATAAAGTTCCCAGCTGCACCTGAATCGACTAGTGCCCTATGCTGGGAAGAGGGGGAAAAATAAAGGAAAAAAATTGAGACAAACATGTGACCAACAGGGGGTTCTGAGAGAGTTTGGTGCTGACTCACCTGGGGTGATCGAGAAGCGTTCCGCCTGACATCTAGACTCCCAGACAGACCCCCCCATCACCGATCGGCCGTGTGTCCTCTCCGACCACAGCTGGTGCAGGGGGAGCCTCCTCCTCCGATACCCCTAGGCGCGGCCCCTCCCAACTCCATCGGGATGGGAGCCGGGGCGCTGGGTGGTGGAACGCACAGGACCTTCTCCGAACGCCCGCGGGCAGCCAGCAGATTATCCATTCGGATGGACATGTCGATAAGCTCATCCAGAGAAAGAGCGATGTCCCGACACGCTAGCTCCCTGCGGACGTCCTCCCGGAGACTACACCGGTAGTAGTCAATAAGGGCCCTGTCGTTCCACCCTGATCCCGCGGCCAAGGTCCGGAACTCCAGCGCGAAATCCTGTGCACTCCTCTTCTCCTGCCTGAGATGGAATAGTCTCTCACCTGCCGCTCGGCCCTCTGGGGGGTGGTCAAACACGGCACGAAAACGACGGGTAAACTCCGGGTAGTGCTCCTTCGCTGAGTCCGGGCCATTCCAGACTGCGTTGGCCCACTCCAGAGCACGACCCGTTAGGCAGGAGACGAGGACACTCACCCTCTCCGCTCCCGAGGGAGTGGGGCGAACAGTGGCCAGGTATAGCTCCAGTTGGAGTAAGAACCCCTGAAACCCTGCCGCTGCTCCATCATAATCCCTCGGGAGCGTAAGACGGAGCGCGCTGGAGCCGGGGGATGGAGAGTCCTGAGGGGGGGAAGCCGAAGGTGGAGAGAGGAGCCCACTCCTCTCCCATCGCTCCATTCTCTCCATCATTTGGTCCATGGCTGATCCGATCCGATGGAGGACGGTGGTGTGGTGGAGAACCCTTCCTCCATCGATGGGAGAGGGTTGGCTACTGCTCCTGCTGACTCCATTCTAGTGGTGCGGGATTCTGTAACGCCCTGGGCGTCGGGGGGTGTGAAATCAGACGCAGGAACAGCAGAGCTTCAATATGTTGTTTATTTAATGCCCAACTGGCAAACAAAATGTCCAACACGGACTTACTGGGTGTCATACACAACTGTCCCAAAACACGGGAGACAAACCCAGTCCACAATCCATATGTCCACTCCCGAAATCCAAAGCTACAAATGAACAATCCCGCACAAAGAAGCGTACGGGCTGGCCACACTAAAGCCACACTAATTCCCAACTACCTGAACACAGGTGATACAAATTAACACATAAGGGAGGGGGAGGAAAAAGAATCAGTGGCAGCTAGTAGGCCGGTGACGACGACCGCCGAGCGCCACCCAAACGGGAAGGACAGCCTGCCTCGGTTGAAGTCGTGACAATCACTTCTGTTTATAACTTTAACTTGAGAACATTCTTAGTTTTTACGATAAAATTGTAATGCTCAGAAATTGATAAAATGTACAGGCAGGGTACCTGGAGGAAAATAGCAGAGGGTCATGCCTTTTCAATTTCAGTCAAGGGGAGGGATTAGTATTTTTAAAATCTAGTCCAGGGGAGGGTCATGTAGTTTGTAATTGAAGAAATTTCAATATTTCTCAATGTTTTAGAATTCGTTGCTTATTAGGCTATATATCGATGCCTGATTCCACCCGACTCTCTGCTGGAAATGCAATATGAAGTGTGCCTATAGGCTATTTAGCGTGGTCTCAATCAATTGATTCATAGCCTATAGGCTACGAAGTGCATGCTCAGAGAAGCACAGAGCAAAGTTATATTTCTAAGATAGCTGCTTGGATTGCGTAAATAAAACTAGACTGCATTACACACTGCAATGGATATTCCAACCCTGAGGCCTGCTCTGCCCTTGCTGATCAAAAACTTTTTTTTGTGCAGGCTAACCAACGTTGTGCTGTGTAGGCCTACAGTGGCAGTTCAGGAGGAGAGTCAAATAGTTCCTCCGAAAATTATTATTGATCAGGCCTAGTCCAAAAAAATTTACATCTTGCACGTGCACTAGCCTATAGCCTATGTTCTGTTCAGTTTGAGAAGGAGAGCGTGAAGATGAAGATCGGAGGTCAACTTTCATAGCTTGCTACTACTATAATTGATTTGAAGAAAAACAATATTTGTTTTTTGCCCATGATGTATTTATCCAAGTTGGTGGAGATCAGTTGATGGAAATCAGTGGAGGCTGGGGGGAGGAGCTTCCCCATCCATGTAATGTTATTCAATGTGATCTAAAAGTCCAAACTGATCCTAAATCGGCACTCTTACTCTGAGAGGCTTGCTGCATACTGCCCCAGAAGACCTAAGTAGTGTTCGAATACCCATACTAACATACTGTATACTACATACTTAATGAGTACATACTGCATACTATATACAATTAGTTCATAGGGCTCCCGAGTGGCGCAGCGGTCTAAGGCACTGCATCTCAGTGCAAGCGGCGTCACTATAGTACTCCTGTAATTGGGCTATGATTGGGCCCAGCGTCGTCGGGGTTTGGCTGGAGTAGGCCGTCATTGAAAATAAGAATTTGTTCTTAACTGACTTGCCTAGTTAAATAAAGGTTACATTTGAGTATACTGTAAAAGAACGGTAAACTTTTAGTTGAGCCTACTAGCGCTTCAACTGTCTACTGGAAGCTGATGCTGTTGCTATGCAACCTCTTGCTAGCTTGTTAGCAAAACAAATTACTAGCTAGACATCATACGATTTCGGATGTGTTTGTAAATTCAATCTGGAGTGCCAGAGTACTTTCTGGGCGTTCGTAAATTCAGAGCGTTGTCAGATTGTCCGTTCGTAAATTCAAAGCGTTTTGCTCTCTGAGCATTCAGAGCCCACACTGGACGCTCTGGCCGAGGAGTAGGGTTGATCCGAGCGTTCTGACCTCACAACGGCAGTCAAGCGCCCAAGATAACTGGCTAACTTTGGCGAGCTTGCTAGATACTTCCAGACACAAATGAGAGAACACCTCACTCTGACCATTTTACTCACCCTAGCAAAGCTGGTTAGGCTGTTTCATGTTATCCAGAGCATTTGTGACTGTAACTATGGTGCTGGCAACAATTTAATACCATTTTTTTTGCAGACGTTTACTGACACCGGTTATTTTCAATGGGTGTTACGTTTGTAAATTGATCAATTAATCTGCGATTTGGTGCACTCAGATGAGAGTGCTCTGAAATCGGAGTAGATAGCCAGAGCGAATTAACAATGTCCATTGAGAACGCACAATGACTATACCACTTACTAAGCCTGATGTCTTAATAGCCAACTAAATTGATGTTAGGTAGCTAGCTAACATAACGGTACATACTACTGCAATGATATGCTATGCGGTTCGTAAGGATAGTGTAGCTAAAGAATTGTAACGTAACTTATTTTAAAATTCATTACATCGCTGAACATTTTCTTAACATTTGGCATAATTAGTTAAAGCAATGAAATTGTATCCGCTCTCGTCTGACTTCGACTGCATATTTTCAGCTATTTTCTTAAAATCGGAAAACGTTGTGTGGCCACGCCCGTTTTCTGAAGAATTGTATTATGGGCCCTGAAAGCACGGAAATAATGTCAACTGCTTGTATACTTCGTATTTTTGCTAATTTAGTATGACATCCGGGAACTTTTGGCATACTAACTATATCCATACTATGACCAATAACCACATACATCACAAATAGTATGGTTAGTGCGGTTAGTATGAGTATTCGAACACAGCTCTAGTTCTTATGAACACCAATGATGTTGCAACTACATGGATGCATTGAGCAATAACCCAGCACCCTGAAAGCACCCTGTCAACAGTTGTGGAAGATCAGGTCATGTGAACTGAAGTTGTTAGGAAGGTTACTTTATTACTATAGTCTTTGATTTTCATTAGCTGTAAAAAGTGTTCCACTTCACAGTTTTAGCTTAATAACCTATGTATGGTTAGATGTATGTAGCTGCTGATTTTGTGTAGTTATTTCTAGGCTAATGTAATCAACTTTGATATACCATTTGTCAACTACAATATGTCATTTGAAACCGAAAGGTGTATCATCAAATACCATTTCTACAAAAGCCTTTCTTTCTCTGTCCACTACTGTGTTCCCATACCTCATATTGAACATTGAGCTGATATTGAAAAAAGTGTGATAACCCTACAGTTTTTCTTTTGACTGCATTCTGGAAAAGGTCAATAATTAAGCTACATATGCTATTGAAACATGTGCTCTTAGAGAATGAAACAGAAGTTTGCAGAACTGCGTCTCAAAGTTCAACTCCTTTTATATCCTAAATCAAATGTAGTCGTAGACTATTTCTCAATTAGCCTAATATTAGAATGGGTGTTCAAATTCTTCCTATTTTCTTCTAATGATATAACACACACACATTTTTCAACAATAACCGCTGTAGTTAGACCTGCACTGTAGCATTGCTTTTGGCTGATACTACTGCTTTAGTTGTTTCCAATAAAATGTTACTTTGTTATAAACAAAGTTAAAATTAAAATAAAAAAAACAGATCGAGATGAAGAGGTCAAGGCGAGAGCATTTACTCCGCCAAAAATCTGTCCGCGTGAGATAAGGCCGTTTATGTGTGGAGGTATATAACAGAGTGTCAAATTACTTAAAGATTTTGATCGAAAAGAAGTTTCGTAATGTTTAAGCTTTTACAAAAGCTTTTACAAACGCCAACACATATATTATATGTGGATGCACGTGGCATTCCGGCAACTTTGAGAAAAACGACGTTTAGTTGTGCATGTTGTTTACACGCGTACCTGCCCTCTCATTGGTTAGAATCTTGCCTGTCTTCAATCGTTGAGCACATGTATTTCCATTGTTAGAGTTGTCACTCGGCTCTCTTGTCAATATAATAAATAATCTTTGTTTTAGGTCATGTGTATGAGTGGGCTCGTCGTCAAATGATCCGCCTAGTTCCTGTTGTAATTCTAATGGTGATTGGCTACGCTCTGTGAGGGTGGATTTCACTGACGCGTTCCGTTTGGAACAATAAATAGCGCGAACAAGGCTCCTTCCACTTCACAATTCTGAGAAGACGCATGAAGAAGTTCTTGCTTCAACAGTGATTGAACGGAACTCCTCTGCCTTCGTCCCGAATTATAGAACATTGCGTGTTTATAACGTAACACTTACTCTAACTGTTATAGCAAAGTAGTCCAAGGAACTTTATTTTTGTACATTTCATTTTGATATAAAAGGAAATCTGCCAAAATGGAGTCTCGGATCCGCCAGAACTATCACAACGATTGCGAAGCTGCAATCAACCGGATGATCAACATGGAGATGTTTGCCTCCTACACCTACACTTCAATGGTAAGGAGTCCACTATGATGACCGTTTTGTGTATCTACTTGTATTATTATTCCTGAGCCTAATTGCCATTTTTCACATGACTTTTCTACAGGCCTTTACAATTAAAGAGCCAAGAAATGTAACTCCCAGAAGTTCATATTTGAGTTTTACTTTGTTATTGAGTTTTGAGGTAGATCTAACATTCAAAGGAAGCCTGTAATCTATCCTACCTTGGACAGAGCTCGTAACAACTCATTGACAGGTTCATTGTCAGGCTACCAAATAGACTATGGACTAGGACGAGACTAATTCATGCTTTTTGTCATCAAGTTTAGTTGCCACAACAGAATGCATGTTTGGGATGTTTTTTTCTCTTTAACTACACTGTCTTGTTTATCCACCCAGGCTTTCTATTTCTCCCGTGACGATGTGGCTCTGTCTGGCTTCGCGCATTTCTTCAAGGAGAACAGCGACGAGGAGCGTGAGCACGCCGACAAGCTACTCTCCTTCCAGAACAAGAGAGGTGGACGCATTTTACTCCAGGACATCAAGGTGAGCCCCTGAGCAGCGAAAACACATTTAGATTGTAGACTGATAGAAATGTTTTTACTTCATGGAGGAGAGTGTCTACAGAGTTGATCTAGAGAACCTGGAGTAGTCCTGAACATACTGCCTCTAACCACTTCACTCTGTCCTGTGTAGAAGTCAGATCGTGATGAGTGGGGCAATGGGCTGGAGGCCATGCAGTGTGCTCTGCAGCTGGAGAAGAATGTGAACCAGGCCCTGCTGGACCTGCACAAGATTGCCTCTGACAAGGTTGACCCCCATGTAAGTTATGAGGAACCGCACATCACATGTATGTATCACATAGAAGACAGGTACTGTCTCAGGAGATGATCAGGTTGTTGTAGCTCTGATGATTAATGACACAGGATTGTGTGACCTGCTGCTTCACACGCACACAATAGTTCAGATGAACACTATACACACAATGCAGCTAATGCATAAAGGGCGGCAGGTTGCCTAGTGGTTAGAGCGTTGGGCCAGTAACAAAGGTTGCTGGATTGAATCCCCTATCTGACAAGGTAAAAATATGTTCTGCCCCTGAACAAAGCAGTTAACCCACTGTTACATGTTAGGATGTCATTGTAAATAAGAATGTGTTTAATGACTTGCCTAGTTAAAAAAAAAAGCTGGAAACATATTATCTACACTTATGCCATTACCACCATGCTCTTGTCTTACTGTATCTACAATAGTCTGTAGTCATGCTCATGTCTGACCTGTGTTTTCCCTCTTTAGCTGTGTGACTTCCTGGAGACCCATTATCTGAACGAGCAGGTGGAGGCCATTAAGAAGCTGGGAGACCACATCACCAACCTCACCAAGATGGATGCTGTCAACAACAAGATGGCAGAGTACCTGTTTGACAAACACACCCTGGGAGTCCAGAGCTAAACCACTTCCATCCCCAGGCTACCGCCTCAGTCCAGGACTCCTGCCTTCTCTGATAGATCCTACTGGCTTTGCATTTATAGGGAGAGGAGTGTTAAACTGGTGCAGTGCAACACAGCTGTAACATTGAGGTGTTTTTGTTGACAACACTACTGTATTTGAGTCGTGACATTTTGTAAAACAATAAAAAATATCACTTAAGTTTCTATTCTAATTGTTGACCTGTAGTAATGGATGTTGTATCAGTCTATTTGGGTTCTTTGCTCTAATTGAGCATCTCAAATTCCTAGTGATAAATACTGACAATTGTAGACCTACTAGTGAGTTAGGGTCATAACAATAGGGGAGGTTAATAAAGGACATTACCTCTGACCACAGAGCGTGTACTCTACCGTATATTGTTTAGTGCCATGTCAATTAAGGGCCCAACTGTCAACTCAGGTCCATAGGAGTAAAATGGGTGACTACAGTTGCCGTAGACCTTTACTCCAAGTTTATTTGACGGCCTAGAGGTCAATCAAAACCGTTAGCCAGCTGTTATGGCGCATTTCTCTAGTGATGGAAGTTAGGCTCTTACTAAGAAATTACTCTAATTGCGTTTAATGCCCATTAGTCCCCCTAAAGTAAACTATGAACTTAATACCAAAATAGTAATGATTCTACAAGCCTCTAATTCACCATAAGGGTCTTATTGGAGCTGTCATATGGTTGCAAAGCTACTGGTAATTGACTGAAATTACTGAACACTTACAATTTGGTAATTAACAGGCAAGCTTAACTTTAAAACTTAACCTGACAAATATTGATGTTTTTAATATAGTAAATGAGTTTCTAGTGGATAAACCATTTGGTTAAAGGGGAAAATGGCCTAATGAGAACTGTCTGATCAGCAATAGCATTTTCAATAACTATAACTTTTCTTTTCATAACTGCCACCAACATTTACAACCAGGAAGTATTGACATGGTAAAATAATTGAGTACATTTGTACGGTACTAAGTTGGATTATATTTAGATTAAAGACTCACAACTTTGTCATTCTATTTGACAGTATATTTTACAAGGCCACACAGGGCCAGAGATTTGTGATAATCTGACAACCAAAAAACCCACTAGATGGCATCTGATTAATTTGCATATTCCTTAATTTACCAACATTTGTATTTGTCATGGATCCCTATTAGCTGCTGTCAAGGCAGCAGTTACTCTTCATGGGGTCTGGCAAATTAAAGGCAGTTCTATACAATAAAACTAACATTACATTACTAAACAGATTTCACAACACATTAAGGTTTGCACTCAGGTCACTAGTCTACTACCATATATCTACAACACAAAATCCATGTGTTTATGTCTATAGTGCATATGTGTCTCTTCACAGTCCCCGCTGTCCCGTAAGTTGTATTTTTATCTATTTTTAAATATTTTTTTACTGCTTGCATGAGTTACTTGATGTGGAAAAGTAGCCATGTCATGGCTCTCTGTAGTACTGTGCACCCCCCATAGTCTGTCCTGGACTTGGGGACTGTGAAGAGACCTGGTGGCATGTCTTGTGGGGTATGCACTGGTGTCTGAGTTGTGTGCTAGTAGTTTAAACTGACAGCTTGGTCCATTCAACATGTCAATACTTCTCACAAATACAAGTAGTGATGAAGTCAATCTCTCCTCTACTCTGAGCCATGAGAGATTGACATTCATAATGTTAATGTTAGCTCTCTGTGTACATTTAAAGGTGAGTCGTGCTGCCCAGTTCTGGGCCAATTGTAATTTTCCTAAGTCATTTTTTGTTGCATCTGACCACATGACTGGACAGTAGTCCAGGTGTGACAAAACAAGGGCGTGTAGAACCTACCCTGTTGATAGCATTGTTACGAAGGCAGAGCAGTGCTTTATTATGGACAGACCTATCCCAATCTTAGCTACTGTTGTATCAATGTGTTTTTACCATGACAGAAGTTTAGTCTCAACTTGTTACATTTCCACATTATCCATTACAAGATGTTGTTGAGGTTTAGGGTTTAGTGTTTTAATTTTATGTCCCAAATACAATGCCTTTAGTTTTTGAAATTCATGTATTTAGGACTAACTTATTTCTTGCCACCCATTCTGAAACTGACTGCAGCGCTTAAGTGTTGCAGTGATTTCACCTGCTGTGGTAGCTGATGTGTATAGTGTTGAGTTATCAGCTTACATAGACACACAGGCTTCACTCAGCACCAGTGGCAAGTCATTAGTAAAGATTGAAAAAGTAAGGGGCCTAGACAGCTGCTCTGGGGAATGCCTGACTCTAACTAGATTATGTTGGAGAAGATTCCATTGAAGAACACCCTGTGTGACGTAAAGCCATAACACTTACGCTTTTTCCAGCAGCGGATTATGATCAATAATGTCAAAAGCTGCAGAGAAGTGCTTTATTTATTTGTAATCTTTATTTAACTAGGCAAGTCAGTTAAGAACACATTCTTAGTTACAATGTCAGCCTACCAAAAGGCAAAAGGCCTTTCACGACAAGAGAGACAACACAACACTCCATAAAGAGAGACCTAAGACAACAACAAAGCATGGTAGGCAGTAACAGGATTCCGTTGTAACAGATAGGCCTACATTATTCAGTGTTTATACATCCTTGGCTGACTACCAGTGGAAAGTTTGTGACATTCAAGTCAGCAATAGCCTATGTTGCTAGCAACAAGATAATGTTTTGAGTTTATGATCTAGCTCACTGGTTCTCAAACCTGGTCCTGGGTACCCAAAGGGGTGCACATTTTTGTTCTATCTCTACACAGCTGATTCAAATGATCAACTCATCAAAAGGCTTTGATGATTTGAATCAGCTGTGTAGTGCTTGGGAAAAAACTCAAATGTGCACCCCTTTGGGTCCCCAGGACCAGGATTGAGAACCAGTGATCTAGCTAATGATTAGCACACTGGGGTAAATGTAGATGGGCTACCCCATACAACCCCATAATACAGGATATCATGCTTATTGCTAAATAACACACCTACCTGATAATATGGATCGATATGGTTATTGAGCATTTGTTTTTAGTCATTGCAGCTAAAGGTGGCAATACCAGTTATTGAGTGTAAGGGGGAAATTACTTTTTCACACAGGGGAATTAGGTGTTGTGTAACTTGGTTAAATAAGTAAATAAAATAAGTATCATTTTTTTGTTATTTGTAAACTCATGTTCCCTTTATCTAATATTAGGTTTTGGTTGAAGATCTGATAACATTCAGTTATCAACATCAAAAACATAAAAAATATGCAAAAATAGAGAAAATCAGAAAGGTGGAAATACTTTTAGCGGTCTGCTTAGTCCTTGACTTCCATTGAAACAGATCCATTGAGGAAGTGGAACATCTCGCTTCCTCTTCCGTCTCTGCTTGAGACTCCAAAATGCCGAGTTACAATGACAAGGCAGAAATACAGCCAGGGCAGAGCCTAAGTCATTCCATACTGTAGTACAACCAACAGGAGAATATGACAGGAGAAAGAGTGGGAAGGAGGGAGAGAAATAGGAATAGAGGGGGAAGGGGAAAGAGTACAGACTAAAAAGGCTGTGTCACCCTTCAGAACTTCAAAAGAAAGAGTTCTGCAACGGTTAATCATTTACAGTATTACTATCACTTCTGTTTATAACTTTAACTTAAGAACATTCTTAGTTATAGTACGATTAATTTGTAATGCTAAGAGATGGATAAAAATGTACAGGGTGGGTACCTGGAGGAAAATAGGGGAGGGTCATGCTTTTTCAAGTTCAGTCAAGAGGAGGGTTTTACTATTTTTTAAATCTAGTGCAGGGGAGGGTCATGTAATTTGAAATGTATGAAATGTCAATATTTCTCAGTGTTTAAGAATTAGTTGCTTTTTAGGCTTTATATCGATGCCCGATTCCACCTGATTCTCTGCTGGGCGTGAAATATGAAATGTGCCTATAGGCTACAGTGGGGCAAAAAAGTATTTAGTCAGCCACCAATTGTGCAAGTTCTCCCACTTAAAAAGACGAGAGAGGCCTGTAATTTCCATCATAGGTACACTTCAACTATGACAGACAAAATGAGAAAAAAAATCCAGAAAATCACATTGTAGGATTTTTCATGAATTTATTTGCAAATTATGGTGGAAAATAAGTATTTGGTCAATAACAAAAGTTTATCTCAATACTTTGTTATATACCCTTTGTTGGCAATGACAGAGATCAAACGTTTTCTGTAAGTCTTGTCGTGGAAAATCAATTCAAATATAACTCTTACAAGAACTTGTGAACTCAAACATGCTTTTTTAATACAATTGTATAGCAATCTCGAATGTCCCGCGGAACACACACCTTCCCAGAGCACTGGTTCGCTCTTTTATACACACATAGTATTATGTCCATCCCTTATGAAGTCATTCACCACCATCTGCTTTCAATTAGTTTATAATGGTGGCAGGACCCTCTATCCCAGTGTGTCAGCAGACCCCATGTCCCTTCCCTTCACCCCTAAATCAATGCACTCTTTGTTCTGTTCTCCCCTATCCTTAGTGTGTCCAATTTCCTTAGGCGCCTATGTGTCTGACATGTATGTACTTAATGGAATGGTCAGACTATATGTCTAGTGTCCAATTTCTTTAGGCGCCCATGTGTCTGGTTTGTATGTTATTTTACTGTTCAGCTATCTTATGCCTTTATATGTTATCCATGTGTCTAATCTAATTTTTCTCCTACAGTCTTCACAAGGTTTTCACACACTGTTGTCCTCCATGCAGATCTCCTCTAGAGCAGTGATGTTTTGGGGCTGTTGCTGGGCAACACGGTCTTTCAACTCCCTCCAAAGATTTTCTATGGGGTTGAGATCTGGAGACTGGCTAGGCCACTCCAGGACCTTGAAATGCTTCTTACGAAGCCACTCCTTCGTTGCCCGGGCGGTGTGTTTGGGATCATTGTCATGCTGAAGACCCAGCCACGTTTCATCTTCAATGCCCTTGCTGATGGAAGGAGGTTTTCACTCAAAATCTCACGATACATGGCCCCATTCATTCTGTCCTTTACACGGATCAGTCGTCCTGGTCCCTTTGCAGAAAAACAGCCCCAAAGCATGATGTTTCCACCCCCATGCGTCACAGTAGGTATGGTGTTCTTTGGATGCAACTCAGCATTCTTTGTCCTCCAAACACGACGAGTTGAGTTTTTACCAAAAAGTTCTATTTTGGTTTCATCTGACCATATGACATTCTCCCAATCTTCTTCTGGATCATCCAAATGCTCTCTAGCAAACTTCAGACGGGCCTGGACATGTACTGGCTTAAGCATGGGGACACGTCTGGCACTGCAGGATTTGAGTCCCTGGCGGCGTAGTGTGTTACTGATGGTAGGCTTTGTTACTTTGGTCCCAGCTCTCTGCAGGTCATTCACTAGGTCCCCCCGTGTGGTTCTGGGATTTTTGCTCACCGTTCTTGTGATCATTTTGACCCCACGGGGTGAGATCTTGCGTGGAGCCCCAGATCGAGGGAGATTATCAGTGGTCTTGTATGTCTTCCATTTCCTAATAATTGCTCCCACAGTTGATTTCTTCAAACCAAGCTGCTTACCTATTGCAGATTCAGTCTTCCCAGCCTGGTGCAGGTCTACAATTTTGTTTCTGGTGTCCTTTGACAGCTCTTTGGTCTTGGCCATAGTGGAGTTTGGAGTGTGACTGTTTGAGGTTGTGGACAGGTGTCTTTTATACTGATAACAAGTTCAAACAGGTGCCATTAATACAGGTAACGAGTGGAGGACAGAGGAGCCTCTTAAAGAAGAAGTTACAGGTCTGTGAGAGCCAGAAATCTTGCTTGTTTGTAGGTGACCAAATACTTATTTTCCACCATAATTTGCAGATAAATTCATAAAAAATCCTACAATGTGATTTTCTGGATTTTTTTCTCTCATTTTGTCTGTCATAGTTGAAGTGTACCTATGATGAAAATTACAGGCCTCTCATATTTTTAAGTGGGAGAACTTGCACAATTGGTGGCTGACTAAATACTTTTTTGCCCTACTGTATTTAGTGTGGTCTCAATCAAATGATTCATAGCCTATAGGCTATAGGCTACGAAGTGCATGCTCAGAGAAGCACAGAGCAAAGTTATATTTCTAAGATAGCTGCTGGGATTGCGTAAATAAAACTAGACTGCATTACACACTGCAATGGATATTCCAAGCCTGAGGCCTGCTCTGCCCTTGCTGATCAAAACAGTTTTTTTGTGCAGGCTAACCAATGCTGTGCTGTGTAGGCCTACAGTGGCAGTTCAGGAGGAGAGTCAAATAATTCCTCCTAGTCCAAAAAAATGCAATATCTTGCGCGTAGACTAGCCTATAGCCTATGTTCTGTTCAGTTTGAGAAGGAGAGCATTTGAGGACCGGAGGTCAACTTTGATAGCTTGCTACTACTATAATTGATTTGAAGAGAAACAATATGTTTCTTGCCCATTATGTATTTATCCAAGTTATTGACATCACAATAAGCCAGATTTTAGGTACTTACATTGTGGTGCTGAAACTTGAAGCAGCAATCGCTGCACAATCAATTGAGAATGGACAGCTGATGGTGCTGAAAATAGGCAAATTGGAGAAGGAATATATCATTTAAACCGTCTTCATTTTAATTAGACTTTACTAACAACAAGAGGGCTTTGTGTTGGAGCCTATTAATTCCTTTCTATTTCAGAAATAAGAGGTGGCTCTACCTGTTTGACAGACAGAATTAGACTATAGGCTGCTATATCCATAGATTTGTGGTTCAATTCCTCCACCCACCATGCACTCTTTAAATATACTCCCTCCAAGTCAGTGAAGGACTGTTAAGTGTAAACCAGGCCTACCTTTTATTGAAAAAAAATCAAAAAGCAAGTGCCTACCCATTGTTATCTTAAGATTTAGAATTAAAATAAAACGAACCCGATTACATACAGTGATCTATAACAGCACTTTGGTCCGTTATGCTTTATGCAAAAAACAAGCTGAAAATACCCTGGAAAGACATGACTTCGATCCATATGGGAATATCATTGTTAAGTGTCTTCGACATTCAGAGTCTGAGATACAATCTCCTATAGTGGAGGAGGCAAAAAATGTAAATTGCGGTCGTTCGTGGGCAAATTTTGCCATCAAAGTCTGGCATTCTTTGGATTTATGGTGCTTTCAAGACAATTGGAAACTCTACAAAAAACAAGGTTGAATCATGAAGTCAGTGATCTTCAAGTCGGAGCACTAGAAAGATGCCTGAGTTCCCGACTTGGAATTCCAAGTTGGATGACCGTTCAAAACGTATTTTCCCAGTCTGAGCTTTCTGAGTTCCCAGTTGTCTTGAACTCACTGAAGTCTGAGATTTCCCAGTTCCAAGTTTCCAGTTGTTTTGAACTCGGCCAATGGCATGGACAATGTTGAATGTTTATCCTTTTAAGCTTGGAAAAGAGAACCTTAACCCCAGTCTTGGACCACACACCAACTCAACTGAATAGTAGGCTAGTGAATGCTTTGCAATGCTTGCAGTTAGCCACTGATTCCTTCCAAACCACTCATTGTTGAATTTGCGATTACCAAATTGTTGTGCAATGTTTATGTCCAATGGCCGATTAGCACCGATACGTTTTATCTATAATTTCTCTTCAGAATTTCCTTCATATGACAAGGATTGAAAAGGATTTTCCAGTATGATGACTGCTAGCTTGCTAACCAAGATTTTTAAAGTTTGATGTTGACATGATCATTCCAATCAAAGCTACGGTAGATATAATGTGATTTGTCGTCATTTTATCTGCGGTCAATGACCTTGAGTCTTCTTAGATGGGCACTTCTAATGTAACTATATGGCAGCACCCAAGGGGCTTGAATTTCCAAGATCTCCCCATACATTTTTCTGTGACGTAGTGTCCCCATGAGTGACAGAACACTGAGCCAATCATGGCGCAAGTAGAGAACGTTACCAACCCCTGCGCTCTGTATTTTCTGGCTGCCCCACCACCACAGAAAGCACTGAGCTAGGCGGAAACACCTTCATTTTGGAGCTGCCTTACTGAAGAAAGCAGAAAAAGAGACAATGTTTGTATGTGGCTTTATTAACTCAATGCTTTTTCTTTTTTGTACATTGTTTGCAAACTGATATGTGACACGTATTAATGCCAGAATAACATGCAAAACAGGTGAGGCTCAAACAAAGCTAAACATGAAAAACAAATCTGCCCTGAATGACAGGTCATCACTGGATAAAATGAACACAGGGCAATCTCCATGTCCATTCTTAGCCTATAATTTGAGTAGTTTGTGTAGTATAAAAAAATATTCTGCCAATATGTACTATTACGTAGAGTTGCATGAAATGTTTATAAAGGCACATTTTTCTCGGACCTGCAAATACGATGATAGACTCATGCAATGCTTTTACTATGAATTAGACCCTTTCCACCCTTACTCTTGTCCATAGGGGTCTGTGAACACTTCTGCCCTGCAGACCTGTGCACTATCAAAATTCTTGCGTTGCCATGTAATGCTGACAGGACGAAGGACAGTTTCTAAAATGGCCTATCTCAGGCTCTGGTGTCTCCAAGAGGTGAGGTTAAACTGTAAGGATGTTCTGTTATCCACTTTGTGTTAATAATTTTTTGGGTTATGGAGTCACTTGTTTTATTGTGAAGAGTTCAGGGAGGGTTTAAGTAAAATATAATTTGCTGAAGGTAGAGACATCCATTTTCCTTTCAGAGATGCCCGATTTTCTCTGTAACCCTTATTATAAATAACGTTCACTTCTGCAGTTGTCCCTTCTGCTATAACAAGGTCACTTTGAATGAGTGAGGGTTGCAGCTGACTAACAACAGTTCATAAGGGTTGCTGCTGACTAGCAACAGTTGAGATGACAGAAAGTACAGGAACATTTGTCCTTTTGTGATACTATGGAACTGACTCAAAATCTCAACCCTCCTGATCTGAATCATGGATTACTATCTCTCCTAAGCATGACACATAATTTGGTCAAAAAGTGATGTCACTTATCGCAAAGAAAAGGAATGCTAGGTAGGTCACAGGCCTTTTGCAACACTGGTTTAAGCATACAGTAAGACTGTTACTCCCAAAAGTCTGAAGGGGCTTCGTCTCATTGTCTCCAAAACTTTGTTTGCACTCATAATGAAAACATTAGGCTATAAAGTTAGGTTCAATCTAAGAGTTGGTCAAAGTAACAGAGAGCAGAGCACACACTTCAAGGGCTTTCTATGTTCAAAGACCCTTTCCCCCATTTGAAGCATCGTTATAATTTTTAAACAAGCAATAAACCTAGATAGTAGCTATGATAAACTAATAGAGATGGTTTTGGGTTACATACTTGAAAAAGGGGGATTGTGTTCTCAAACATCTGGGTGAGCATACTAGGCCATGACAGACTAGAGGTTGTTTAAATGTTTCAAGTCTGTTGTCAGAACAGGAGTGCTAATATAGGATCAGGTCCTCCCTGTCCATGTTATCGTATATATATGTATACATTTTACAAAAAACCATGGCCAAAAACTATTTACAACTTAACATTTACATGCTGTCATGTATACACAGGGAGTCAGGAAGCAGGTGCAGAAGGAGAGTTTAATAACAATGTTGCAAAGCAAATTAACAAAATAGGGGATGTGTACTGAACGTGAAAACAAAACAATACTGCCTAATGACTGATGCTACTGAGGGCTAAATAAAGGGAAGGTAATCAAGGTGATGATGAAGTCCAGGTGTGCGTAATGATAGGGAGCAGATGTGCGTAATGATGGGAAATAGGTGTGCGTAATAATGGTTGCCAGGGTCCATGGTTAGTAGACCGGCAAAGTTGAGCACTGGAAAGAGGGAGCGGGAGTGTGACAGTATCCCCCTCCCAACAATGCCGGCCAGGAGGACGGCCCTAGGGTGAAGAGAAGGCCGGTCCGGACGGCGGAGATGGAAATCCTGGACAATGTTGGGGTTCAGGATGTCGTCCGCTGAAACCCAACAGCTCTCCTCTGGGCCGCACCCCTCCCAGTCCACCAGGTACTGAAGCTGACGTCGGGAGTCCAGTAGGGACCTGACGGCATAGGTAGGGGTCCCATCGATGTTCAGTTGAGGCGGAGGGGTGTCACGGGGGACGCATCAGACAGTAGACCAGGAACCACCTACCTGAGGAGGGAAACATGACAAAAGGGTGAGATCTGGTAGGTTGTGGGGAGTTGAAAATGGTAAGTTACCTCATTGACCTTCCGGAGGACTGTGAAGGGCCCCACAAACTGGGGGGCTCAGCTTCCGGCAGAGCAGGCGGAGTGGGAAGTTCCTTGTGGAGAGCCAGATGCGATCACCAGGATGGCACACAGGAGCCACACTGCGGAGGCGGTCTGCCTGATCCTTCTGACGGTGAACTGCGTGCCGGAACCACTCGTTGACTGCAGGGGCCTTGGTGTGGCTCGGAGTTCACGGAGTCAGGGCCGACTGATTTCCCAGAATGCACTGGAAGGGAGTCAGCCCGGTGTAGGAGTGACAAAGTGAGTTCTGGCTGTACTCCGCCTAGAGAAAGAACCGGGCCCACTCCCCCTGTCGGTCATGGCAGTGACTCCCTAGGAACCTCCCCAGCTCCTGGTTGGTCCTTTCGACCTGCCCGTTGGACTGAGGCCGGTACCCGGATGTGAGATTGGCTGTGGCCCCCAGCTTCTCCATGAAGGCTCTCCATAACCGCTACATGAATTGGTGGCCACGGTCGGAGACGATGTCCCCTGGATGGCCATAGTGCCAGAAGACCTGCTGGAACAGTGCATCAGCGACCTGGAGAGCGGTAGGGAGACCAGAGGGATAAAATGGCAGGATTTGGAGAATCTGTACACAACAACCATAACAGTGGTGAAACCATTAGACGGGGGAAAAACGAAGTCTATTGACAGATGGGACCAGGGCCGCTGAGGCACGGGAAGGAGAAGTAGTTTCCCTGCTGGAGCGTGCCGGGGGATTCGGTTTGGGCACATATGGAGCAGGAGTTGACATAGCAGGCGATGTCCTGCGCCAAGGTGGGCCACCAGTACTTTTCAGAGAGGGATTGGATAGTGCAGGTGATACCTGGGTGTCCAGTGGCGAGGAATGTGTGTGCCCAGGTCAACAGCCGATCACTTACCCCCGTGGTGACGTAGATGCGTTCTGGAGTGCCGATAGCAGGAGCTGATTCCTTCCCCAGAGCCTGGCGGATGTCCACATCTACGTCACAAATCACAGAGCCAATGATACGGGAGGACCGACTGATGGGCTGGAGGGCACTTTCAGGACTCTCAACTGGTGTGGAACCACATGTTACGGGAAAGAAGGTCTTCCGGCATCCTGGTACCCAGGCAGTGATTTTCATCCTCGACCAGGAGATGGTGGGGTTATGACATTGGAGCCACGGGGAAAGCCAAGGATGACTTTGTGATGATGACTTTGTGCAGTGATGATAAGGAAGGGAAGGCTTTCCTGGTGCATGTGTCCCATGGTGAGGTTGAGTGGTGATGTAATGTGTGTGATTGTGCCGGATCCCAATGGTTGCTTTTCCAGGGCTTGGACTGGAAAAGGAGAGGAAAGCGGATGTCAATTTATGGTCAGGGAGGAAGCGAGGTCCTGGTCGATGAAGTTCCCTGCGGCCCCGGAGTCCTTTAGAGCTGTAGAGACAACACTTGAGGGACAGCCAGCCAGTAAAATGGGAACCAGAAAGGATTTGGTGGAAAATTATAATGGAAAACTCACGCCTACCCTGGAGACGGAAGATTACGAGGTAATCCCCTCTGCCCTAGTGAACTCTGAGTTGGAACACACCGGACAACGCTGAAGCTGGTGCCCCTCCTGGCCGAAACAGGGATAGACACCCCAGCTGTCTCTGGCGATGCTGCTCTGCCTAGGAAAGGTGTGTAGCCCATACCTCCATGGGTTCAGGCTCTCCGGAAGAGAATGCGGAGTGTCGGGTCATTCCATCTGCTGGAGGCTGCCACAGTCCAAAAGGTGAGGGCGTACTCCGCAGCAGTCTGGGCACCTTGCTCACCTCCCTCTCTGCTCTCTGGAGGATGGTCAAAGACAGCCCTGAACAGAACCATGAACCTCTCATAGGAACCAAGCTCCTCCTCTCCTCTCTCCCAGACAGCCGTAGCCAACACCAACGCCCGCCAGATCAGCAGGGAAATGATCGTGGCAACCTTGGACCTCTCGGTGGTGGGGGCTCCCGTCTGATGGGCGAAATAGAGGGAGCACTGGAGTAGGAAGCCATGGCATTTTGATGGAGTACGTCATACTTCTCCAGAAGGGACAGTACGGCATCGCTGACCTGGGCGGACGGCTGGGTAGGCTGGGGGACTGGCTTACTGTGACAACCTGTGGTACGAGGACCTCTGATAGGGTATGGAGAGCCATGCTAGTGGCTTTTTTGGTTATCTGTACTTTACTATTTATATTTTTGACAACTTTATACTTTTACTTCACTACATTCCTAAAGAAAATTAGGTACTTTTTACTCCATACATTTTCCCTGACACCCAAAACACTCGTTACACTTTGAATGCTTAGCAGGACAAGGAAATGGTCTAATTCACACAATTATCAAGAGAACATCACCTGTCATCCGTACTTCCTCTGATCTGATGACGCATTAAATACATGCTTCGTTTGTAAAGTATGTCTGAGGGTTGCAGCATCCGTAAACAAAAAATATTTAAAATGGGGCCATCTGGTTTGCTTAATATAAGGAATTTGAAATGATTTATACTTTGACTTTTGATACTTAAGTATATTTTAGCAATGACATTTACTTTTGATACTTAACCCTTGTGTTGTCTTAAGGGTCAAAAAAGACCCGCCACTATGTTTAACAGCAGAGAAATGATCTTTTTTCAACTTGAAATTTGATGACTTTTCCAAGAGTGACCCCAACATTAGAAAAAGTGAAACATTGCCTTTGTTCATATTTCCATGAAAGCTGTACACCACCACGGTACAAAGATTGTCTTAGGGTCATTTTTGACCCGGCAGTTTTAAAATCATTTACACACCACATAAACCACAAAGACACACACACATTGAGAAATTGAGGTGATGTCTGCTACTGATTGAACTCAGAGAAAACAAAAACTTTCTTGTACATGTGCAGCATCTCCCCTCCACGACCCCACATGACTCAAGTTCACAGACAAAATAAAAAAAAATTCAGACAAAATAAACATCTCTTGGAAGCATTGTTTACGAATGGGGAACAGAGTCAGAGGGTATAAAGGTGCTGCAGATGACAGTCCTCCCAGTTCTCTCTTTGCTGAAGCCATGAGTGCACGTTTCAGTGCCCAACAGGTTGTAGATCAGATTTTTTCAGATGTTCAGGAGGAACAAGAGACCAATGATTTAGAAGAGAAGGTATCTGAAGAAGAAGACGGGGAAGAATACAACCCAGAGCACGATGCATCATCTTCAGATAAAGAAATCCCCCAAGCTGAAAGAGAGACATTTTTGGCAAAGAATAGCAAAATAACATGGTCCTTGTCACCATATGACAACCAGGGCAGGATGGCAGCCCAAAATGTCATAAGGATTACCCCAGGGACCATGCAGTTGCCCATGACCAGGACACCACCTCAACATTCTACATGTTCATCACACAAGCCATATAAAAAATCATCCTGGAGATGACAAATTTAGAGGGTTTCCGTAAATATGGAGACAACTGGAAAAGGATGGATGAGATTGATCTGCGTGCCTAAATAGGGCTGCTAATCTTAGCGGGTGTGTATAGGTCCCGAGATGAGGCTACATGTAGTCTCTGGGATGCAGAGAGTGGAAGGGCGATTTTCCATGCCACGATAACACTGAAAGTCTTTCACACTTTCTCAAGAACGTTACGATTTGATAACCGTGAGAAAAGACCTGCGAGATGTGTGAGAGACAAACTGGCGGCCATAAGAGAGGTCTGGGAGAAGTTCGTGGAGTTTCCTCCATACATCCATACCTGTAATTTTATTGATTTTTGTGACTATTTTCTGTGACACTGATACTAATTACTGATAGTAATCTCTTTTGTCAAAAGGTTGCTGTCCTTTCCGGCAGTATATTCCCAGCAAGCCAGCAAAGTATGGCATCAAGATATGGGTGGCCTGTGACGCACAATCCAGCTACGCTTGGAAGATGGAAGTCTACACAGGGAAGCCGACCGGTGGAGGGCCAGAGAAGAACCAGGGGATGGGAGTTGTGCTTGATGTGACAGATGGACTGAGGAGGCACAATGTCACGTGTGACAATTTCTTCACATCTTATGAACTCAGCCAACAGCTCCTGAAGAGGAAGAGCACCATGGTTGGCACAGTTATAAAGAACAAGCCTGAGCTCCCCCCTGCACTCCTCGCTACAAGGGAGAGAAAGGCCTTCTCATCAAAGTTTGCCTTCGTGATATGGAACAAGATCAACCCTACTTAGATGCCTGATAAGCAGAACAAGAGGAGGGTGTTCCTGGAGCAGCTGGAAAAGGCACTTGTAACCCCACACATTTAAAGAAGCCCCTGCAGTGCTTGTGAAAGCTGTTAGTGGGCTGAATTTTGTCCTGTTCCACCTGAACCTAAAGCTGGGCCAGGCAAGAGGAGGAGATGCCAATTCTGCCCCCAAAAGAAGGACTGTAAAACAAATACTATGTGCTGCACATGTGAGAAATACATCTACAAAGTCCATGAACACACACTTGCATACTGTCCTACATGTGCTAATTAGAGTTGATTGATTTATGTTATTCACGTTTTTGTTTTGTATCTATTATCTTATTTTATTCGTATTTATTGTTGTTGTTTATACACCTTGTGGGTGGGGCAAATGTAAAAAAACATGGGAGAAGACTAGTATTTTGTAGTTGAATTCCTCTTTGTACAGTATATAAGAATATATCACTATGTTACCAAAAACGTTCAAGACCATTATTCTTTCCCTTCAATAAAATGCATTCAAAACTACTTTCGGCATATTTCTGCTACTTTTTTAGGCTATACAAGTACTATCTCTTGCAAAAATATTATATTTACACCTACGCAGTACCTTTAGCAATAACAATAATAATAAACCTCTACTTTAGTAAAGAAAACAATTATGTCAGTTGTGGTGTAATAACAACGAGCGGTGTCCACTGATTATATGCAGTCTTTCTGCTGTGTGAAGAGGGAAACCCCAGATATTCACAAAGTTTGTGACGCATGATAGGTTGTTCCTTCATGCAAAATAGATTTGGGGTTTAAAATTCAATTAACCTGCTTTATTTGAGGGGTTTAGTGAAGGCGGGTCATTTTTTACCCTTAGGACAAGGGGAGTATACAGAATGTTAAAACCTCTACCGCTTCTCTCTCCCGGATCCGGGATCCTCCTCATCAAAAAAGCTGACTAGCATAGCCTAGCCTAACGGGACAGGGATATCATATAATATAATTTCATGAAATCACAAGTCCAATACAGCAGATGAAAGATAAACATCTTGTGAATCCAGCCATCATTTCCGATTTTTAAAATGTTTTACAGCGAAAACACAATATGTATTTATATTAGCTAACCACAATAGCCAAACACACAATGGCATGTTTTCACCATGTTTCCACCGCATAGGTAGCTTTCACAAAACCCACAAATAGAGATAAAATGAATCACTAACCTTGAACAACTTCATCAGATGACAGTCTTATAACATCATGTTATACAATACATTTATGTTTTGTTCGAAAATGTGCATATTTATAGCTACAAATCCTGGTTTTACATTGCAGCCACCATCACAAATAGCACCAATGCAGCCAGAATAATTACAGAGAGCAACGTGAAATACATAAATACTCATCATAAAACATTTATGAAAAATACATGGTGTACAACAAATGAAAGATAAACATCTTGTGAATCCAGCCATTATTTCTGATTTTTTTAAGTGTTTTACAGCGAAAACACAATATAGAATTATATTAGTTTACCACAATAGTCAAACACACAAAAACATTTATTCACCGCCAACATAGCTTTCGCAAAAACCAGCAATAGATATAAAATTAACCACTAACCTTTGGACAACTTCATCAGATGACAGTCTTTTAACATCATGTTATACAATACATTTATGTTTTGTTCGAAAATGTGCATATTTAGAGCTGCAAATCGTGCTTATATATTGTGAATACGTAGCAACAATTCACGAAAATCTCCGGAGATATTTTTGACAGTCCCCTAATCTAATCAAAGAACTCATCATAAACTTTACTAAAAAATACATGTTGTACAGCAAATGAAAGATACACTGGTTGGTAATGCAACCGCTGTGTTAGATTTTTTAAAATAACTTTAGTAGAACATACAGCATGCAGTATTGTGAGACAGAGGCTCACATATTCTCCGCCTTGTTGGAGCCAACATTTACCACAAAAATACGAAATAACATCATAAATATTCTCTTAACTTTCTTGATCTTCCATCAGAATGTAGTGCAAGGAGTGCTATTTCCAGAATAAATCATTGTTTGGTTTTAGAATGTCCATTTCTTCTGTCGAATTAGCAACTTTGGCTAGCATTGTGGAGAGCACGTGTCCATCATCTCTTGGCGCAAAGAACGAAAAATTCCAAAAGTCCCAATAAACGTTGAATAAACTGATCAAACTCGGTTGAAAAATCCTACTTTATGATGTTTTTCTCATATGTATCAAATAAAATCAGAGCCGGAGCAATTCGCCGTGTATACCGAACGCTTTTCAGAAGACAATGTGGAGTTCCCCCGCACGCCGTCGAAAACTGACAAAAGAGCTGACCTGTCACTCCAAAAGCTCTTATTCGGCCTCACATCAAGCTAGACACCCCATTCAACCTTCTACTGCCTGTTGACATCTAGTGGAAGGCGTATGAAGTGCATACAGATCGATAAATAAAAGCCAGTTGAATAGGCAAGACCTGACACAGAGCCTCGTTTTCAGATTTTTCACTTCCTGTATGGAAGTTTGCTGCCAAATGAGTTCTGTTTTACTCACAGATATAATTCAAACAGTTTTAGAAACTTCAGTGTTTTCTATCCAATAGTAATAATAATATGCATACTGTATGATCTAGAACAGAGTACGAGGCCGTTTAATTTGGGCACGATTTTATCCAAAGTGAAAACAGCGCCCCCCTATTCACAAGAGACTACACAAGGGTTAAGTGTATTTAAAACAAAATACTTTTAGACTTTTACTCAAGTAGGATTTTACTAGGTGAGTTTCACTTTAACTTGAGTCATTTTCTATTAAGGTATCTTTACTTTTACTCAAGTATAACAATTGGGTACTTTTTCAACCACTGCTATTCAGACCCTTTACTCAATACTTTGCTGAAGCACCTTTGGCAGCAATTACAGCCTCAAGTCTTCTTGGGTGTAACGCTACAAGCTTTGCACACCTGTGTTCAGGGAGTTTCTCTCATTCTTCTCTGCAGATCCTCTCAAGCTCTGTCAGGTTGGATGGGGAACGTCACTACACAGCTATTTCCAGGTCTCTCCAGAGATGTTCAATCGGGTTCGGGTCCGGGCTTTGCCTGGGCCACCCAAGGACATTCAGATACTTGTCCCAAAGCCACTCCTGCATTGTCTTGGATGTGTGCTTAGGTTCGTTGTCCTGTTGGAAGGTGAACCTTCGCCCAATCTGAGGTCTTGAGCGCTCTGGAGCAGGTTTCCATCAAGGATCTCTCTGTAATTCTGCTCCGTTCAGCTTTCCCTCGACACTGACTAGTGTCCCAGTCCCTGCCGCTGAAAAACATCCCCACAGCATGATGCTGCCACAACCATGCTTCACCGTAGGGATGGTGCCAGGTTTCCTCCAGATGTGACGCTTGGCATTCAGGCCAAAGACTTCAATCTTGGTTTCATCAGACCAGATAATCTTGCCTCTCATGGTCTAAGAGTCCTTTAAGTGCCTTTTGGCAAACTCCAAGTGGGCTGTCATGTGCCTTTTACTGAGAAGTGGCTTCCGTCTGGCCACTCTACCATAAAGGCCTGATTGGTGGAGTGCTGCAGAGATGGTTGTCCTTCTGGAATGTTCTCCCATCTTTACAGAGGAACTAACCCCCTTAAGATGTATTTATTTTGTTGTCAATATTCTGAACAAATATTGTAATCACTGTTCTGCAACATATGCTTCAACAGTTAATGTATTTGCTTTGCTAGACCTAAGGGATAATGTTAGCTTCATAATTGTTCTTTTATGTTCAAAATCTAGAAAACCATGCCAGATTACTCGTTCCAAGATGGCTTAGCAGTTCAGACGTCATTTTTGTCCTCGTACTGTCTTGTCCTGTATATATATATTTACATATATATTTACACCTTCTTCGCATATCTTTTATATTTTTTATTATCCAAGAACTCAACTACAAAAGCTTTCCTGCAACCCGCCTCACCAATTACAACAAAAAAAGTATTATTTACCTCAAATCTGAAAATCCACAGTGGAAGCTAACCAGGGGCTAATCAGAAGTTAGCCAGAAAGCTAACCAGAAGCTAGCCGAAAGCTAGCCGAAAGCTAATCTGAAGCTGCCCAGAAGTTAGCCGGTTTGCTGGCTAGCGTTGGTGTTTCAGCTGCCCACGTTTTGTGGTCATCAGCTATTCCTTTAGCTCGATAATCTACCGGCACTTTTGTGCAACACGACTCGGACCGGAGCATACCGGGCCTTTTTTTCTCTCAGTTTCCCCGGATTTCAGCCGCAGGCTCTGGACATTTGCACGTTGATTTCGCAGCTAGTTAGCTGCAAACCGTGTGACTATTGGCTTACGTCGATCCCGGAGCAAACTTAAATTATTCCGGAGCTAGCCAGCTGAGGAGTTCCATCAGCCATTCCTGTGCTACAGTCACCTATCCGGACCCGTTTTTTTTTGTTTTTTTCCTGCAGATACGGAGCCCCACCGGGCCTTCACGATTGACTGCCGACGTTATCTGCCCGAGGGAGTTATCCAACTGGCACCTCCGTCGCGACGTTACCTGAACGCTCATCTGGGGCCCGCTAATCGTTAGCTGTCTTATCGGCTGCTATCTGAATAAGTATATCGGACAAAAAAAAATTCTTGGGTCACTATATCTATTTTGCCAATTGGATTGATCCCCTCTACAAGACACGGAACCCCACTAATCTACCGACGGAAACGCACGAGGTGTCTAAAAATAGACCTCCATCCTATGCTATCTTGCTACCGATAGCCATCTACCCGGCCAGCTGTCTGGATCGCCGTGACCCCAACCAACCTCTACTCACTGGACCCTTATTGATCACTCGATTAAGCATGCATCTCCTTAATGTAAATATGCCTTGTCCATTGCTGTTCTGGTTAGTGTTTATTGGCTTATTTCAATGTAGGGCCTCTAGCCCTGCTCACTATACCATATCCAACCTTTCAGTTCCACCACCCACATATGCGATGACTTCACCTGGTTTCAATGATGTTTCTAGAGACAATATCTCTCTCATCATCACTCAATACCTAGGTTTACCTCCACTGTATTCACATCCTACCATACCTTTGTCTGTACATTATTCCTTGAAGCTATTTTATCGCCCCCTGAAACGTCCTTTTACTCTCTGTTCTAGACGTTCTAGACGACCAATTCTCATAGCTTTTAGCCGTACCCTTATCCTACTCCTCCTCTGTTCCTCTGGTGATGTAGAGGTGAATCCGGGCCCTGCATTACCTAGCTCCACTCCTATTCCCCAGGCGCTCTCTTTTGATGACTTCTGTAACCGTAATAGCCTTGGTTTCATGCATGTTAACATTAGAAGCCTCCTCCCTAAGTTTGTTTTGTTCACTGCTTTAGCACACTCTGCCAACCCGGATGTTTTAGCCGTGTCTGAATCCTGGCTTAGAAAGACCACCAAAAATTCTGACATTTTCATCCCCAACTACAAGATTTTCAGACAAGATAGAACGGCCAAAGGGGGCGGTGTTGCAATCTACTGCAAAGATTGCCTGCAGAGTTCTGTTTTACTATCCAGGTCTGTTCCCAAACAATTTGAACTTCTACTTTTAAAAATCCACCTCTCTAAAAACAAGTCTCTCACCGTTGCCGCCTGCTATAGACCACCCTCTGCCCCCAGCTGTGCTCTGGACACCATATGTGAACTGATTGCCCCCCATCTATCTTCAGAGCTCGTGCTGCTAGGCGACCTAAATTGGAACATGCTTAACACCCCAGCCGCCCTACAATTTAAGCTTGATGCCCTCAATCTCACACAAATTATCAATGAACCTACCAGGTACCACCCCAATTCCGTAAATACGGGCACCCTCATAGATATCATCCTAACCAACTTGCCCTCCAAATACACCTCTGCTGTTTTCAACCAAGATCTCAGCGATCACTGACTCATTGCCTGCATCCGTAATGGGTCAGCGGTCAAACGACCTCCAACCATCACTGTCAAACGCTCCCTGAAACACTTCAGCGAGCAGGCCTTTCTGATCGACCTGGCCGAGGTATCCTGGAAGGATATTGATCTCATTACGTCAGTAGAGGATGCCTGGATATTTAAAAAAAATGCCTTCCTCACCATCTTGAATAAGCATGCCCCATTCAAGAAATTTAGAACCAGGAACAGATATAGCCCTTGGTTCTCTCCTGACCTGACTGCCCTTAACCAACAGAAAAACATCCTATGGCGTTCTGCATTAGCATCGAACAGCCCCCGTGATATGCAACTTTTCAGGGAAGCTAGAAACCAATATACACAGGCAGTTAGAAAAGCCAAGGCTAGCTTTTTCAAGCAGAAATTTGCTTCCTGCAACACAAATTCAAAAAAGTTCTGGGACACTGTAAAGTCCATGGAGAATAAGAACACCTCCTCCCAGCTTCCAACTGCACTGAAGATAGGAAACACTGTCACCACCGACAAATCCACTATAATTGAGAATTTCAATAAGCATTTTTCTACGGCTGGCCATGCTTTCCACCTGGCTACCCCTACCCCGGTCAACAGCACTGCCCTCCCCTCTGCTACTCGCCCAAGCCTTCCCCATTTCTCTTTCTCCCAAATACAGTCAGCTGATGTTCTGAAAGAGCTGCAAAATCTGGACCCTTACAAATCAGCCGGGCTAGATAATCTGGACCCTTTCTTTCTAAAACTATCTGCTGAAATTGTTGCCACCCCTATTACTAGCCTTTTCAACCTCTCTTTCGTGTCGTCTGAGATTCCCAAAGATTGGAAAGCAGCTGCGGTTATCCCCCTCTTCAAAGTGGGGGACACTCTTGACCCTAACAGCTACAGACCTATATCTATCCTACCCTGCCTTTCTAAGGTCTTCGAAAGCCAAGTCAACAAACAGATTACCGACCATTTCGAATCCCACCATACCTTCTCCGCTATGCAATCTGGTTTCAGAGTTGGTCATGGGTGCACCTCAGCCACGCTCAAGGTCATAAACGATATCTTAACCGCAATCGATAGGAAACAATACTGTGCAGCCGTATTCATTGACCTGGCCAAGGCTTTTGACTCTGTCAATCACCAAATCCTCATCGGCAGACTCGACAGCCTTGGTTTCTCTAATGATTGCCTCGCCTGGTTCACCAACTACTTCTCTGATCGAGTTCAGTGTGTCAAATTGGAGGGTCTGTTGTCCGGGCCTCTGGCAGTCTCTATGGGGGTGCCACAGGGTTCAATTCTTGGACCGACTCTTTTCTCTGTATACATCAATGATGTCGCTCTTGCTGCTGGTGATTCTCTGATCCATCTCTACGCAGACGACACTATTCTGTATACTTCTGGCCCTTCTTTTGATACTGTGTTAACAACCCTCCAGGCGAGCTTCAATGCCATAGAACTCTCCTTCCATGGCCTCCATTTGCTCTTAAATACAAGTAAAACTAAATGCATGCTCTTCAACCGATCGCTGCCTGCACCTGCCCGCCTGTCCAACATCACTACTCTGGACGGCTCTGACTTAGAATATGTGGACAACTACAAATACCTAGGTGTCTGGTTAGACTGTAAACTCTCCTTCCAGACTCACATCAAACATCTCCAATCCAAAGATAAATCTAGAATTGGCTTCCTATTCCGCAACAAAGCATCCTTCACTCATGCTGCCAAACATACCCTTGTAAAACTGACCATCCTACCAATCCTCGACTTCGGTGATGTCATTTACAAAATAGCCTGCAAAACCCTACTCAATAAACTGGATGCAGTCTATCACAGTGCCATCCGTTTTGTCACCAAAGCCCCATATACTACCCACCACTGTGACCTGTACACTCTCGTTGGCTGGCCCTCGCTTCATACTCGTCGCCAAACCCACTGGCTCCAGGTCATCTACAAGACCCTGCTAGGTAAAGTCCCCCCTTATCTCAGCTCGCTGGTCACCATAGCAGCACCTACCTGTAGCACGCGCTCCAGCAGGTATATCTCTCTGGTCACCCCCAAAACCAATTCTTCCTTTGGCCGCCTCTCCTTCCAGTTCTCTGCTGCCAATGACTGGAACGAACTACAAAAATCTCTGAAACTGGAAACACTTATCTCCCTCACTAGCTTTAAGCACCAGCTGTCAGAGCAGCTCATAGATTACTGCACCTGTACATAGCTCATCTATAATTTAGCCCAAACAACTACCTCTTTACCTACTGTATTTATTTATTTATTTATTTTGCTCCTTTGCAGCCCATTATTTCTATCTCTACTTTTTTCTATCTCTACTATCTCCACTTTTTTTCTTTTTTTTTACTTGCTATATTGTATTTACTTCGCCACCATGGCCTTTTTATATTTTTATTTATTTATATATATATTTTGTTTGCCTTCACCTCCCTTTTCTCACCTCACTTGCTCATATTGTATATAGACTTATTTTTCACTGTATTATTGACTGTATGTTTGTTTTACTCCATGTGTAACTATGTGTTGTTGTATGTGTCGAACTGCTTTGCTTTATCTTGGCCAGGTCGCAATTGTAAATGAGAACGTGTTCTCAATTTGCCTACCTGGTTAAATAAAGGTGAAATAATTTTATTTATTTTTTAAATAAAAAAAATCTAACTAAATTAGCCATGGAGCATTTAATATAGCTATAAAACAAAACAAAAATATTTGTTGAGACTTGTATTACACATTTATGAATAATCAAAATGTTAGCATTAAACAATCAAGGCCTTTAAACACTTGTTGGACAATAATTGTACAAATGAAATGCCTTTTATGGTGTCGGACGGAGTTGACATAAATCCACTTAGTTGCATTTAATGAAAAAATAGGTTGTTCCTTTACATGGTGTTAATAGCTGATACTTTGTTGTGTCAAAATATAATCTTCACATTTTGTTAAAATTAAGACAAATATTTGTAGAAAAAAAGTTGATTGTGCAAATCTTTTAAGAATCCCTGAGTTCTAAAACAGCAACATTTTTCTCTCTGCACCATGGCAAAATAATCCATAGATTGTAGCTACACCAGATATGATATAACAAAAGATTGTTGTTATCCAGCATTTCTGGACATTACAGGTTTGCCAAATCAAAACACTGCAATAGATTATACAACTAACCTGGTATTGGCAGTACCCTCTTCGTTCCCAATTCTGGAAACCAATTATCTTATACATGTCCGTGTCCAGTTGCAGGTGGTTCTAGAAATACCAGAGAAAATGCAGGTAGATAGCAAATAAAAATATATTTCTGAGTTTTCTCTAGTGTTTGTGCATTTGCCTGTTTCCTTTTCTTTGCAGGTTTTGCCTTACACAATCTAGTGCAGGAGTATTCAACTCTTACTCTACAAGATCCAGAGCCTGCTGGTTTATTCATAATAGAATCTTCAGCTTATTAGGACTGAACATGATTTCCTTTACAACCATGTATGTATACTTTTGAATGAATTGATAGTGCATATTAAATTGTGTAATCAAGTAAGCAGTTTCTTGACTTTGAGTGCCTCGACTCCTTTTAAGTTCATTGAGTATTAGACCTTATTCATTTTGTGCCATAGTCTGGTCTAGTGGTAATGCTGCTGACTCTGGACCACACATGTCCCTTTGCGGCATGGATTCAAACCCTGCCTACACCTTCATATCTGTATTCCTCTACCTTTCTGTCACCCCCTCTCATTTATAACTTGATATGTCAATAAAGAGAGAAAATACTAATATATATAAAGAAATTAGTCATTTCAAGACCATGTACTACCCAAACATGGTGAAGGGAACATAAATAGAATCATGTGTTTTGACATTGGTGGTGACATTCTGAACTGTTATAGTTAGACCAACAGTTTAAAGTAATACAGAAAAATATTGGTATTTGAGTTCTGATTTACTAAATTGACAACATTTTCAAGAAAGTTGTTGTATTTTCCCTTCAATTCACCAGAAACAGCTATTTGTTTAAAAATGCCTTTGTAAGTTACACAGTATATGTAAGTTGCATAGTATAGTATATGTTCCTGCTGTTCTCTCCTTCAGTTTTTCCTTTTCTTCAAATCTGGTATCAGCCGGTCTTTGCCCAAGATAGTGAAGATAGTTCACTCAGGCCGTTTACCACTGTCTGCTTAAGGAGGTGGCAGACAGCAATGCGATAGTGGTCTGCTTAGTTAATTGACTTCCATTGAGGGAAAAAATGAAGGAGTGGGCTGTCTCTGTTCCTCTTCGTCTCTGCTTGAGACTCCAGAATGCTGAGTCACAATGACAAGACAGAAATACAGCCAGGGCAGAGCCTGAGTCAGTCCATACTGTAGTAGAACCAACAGGAGGTTATGACAGGAATAAGCAGGTGTGCAAATTTCACTGGGGACAGGGGGACATTCATTTTTGTCCATCCCACCAGTTTTATCATTGGAATGTGATACAAAACGAGGCAACAGTGTGCTTTAGGACCATGCGGAAGCCTCCAAGCGGTCGGGTAGCCTGTTTGTAGTGTTTATTAGACAAAAAATATGTATACACTACCGGTCAAAAGTTTAAGAACACCTACTCATTCAAGGGTTTTCTTTAATTTTACTATTTTCTACATTGTAGAATAATAGTGAAGACAAATTGGAGATTTTTGGTTAGAACAGCCGTATCTTTGTGAGTGAACGGATGATCTCTGCATGTGTATTTCCCACCATAAAGCATGGAGGAGGAGGTGTTATGGTGTGGGGGTGCTGGTAACACTTAACCAGAATGGCTACCACAGCATTATGCAGCGATACACCATCCCATCTGGTTTGGGCTTACTGGGACTATCATTTGTTTTTCAAAAGGACAATGACCCAACACACCTCCAGGCTGTGTAAGGGCTATTTTACCAAGAAGGAGGGTGATGGAGTGCTGCATCAGATGACCTGGCTTCTACAATCCCCCGATCTCAACAAAATTGAGATGGTTTGGAATGAGTCGGACCGCAGAGTGAAGGAAAAGCAGCCAACAAGTGCTCAGCGTTTGTGAAAACTCCTTCAAGACTGTTGGAAAAGCATTCCAGGTGAACCTGGTTGAGAGAATGCCAAGAGTGTGCAAAGCTGTCATCAAGGCAAAGGGTGGCTATTAGAAGAATCTCAAAAATAAAATATATTAGCTAAAGTTAGCTAGGCTAGAGGTTAAGAGTTAAGGTTAGGTCTAAGGTTAAGGTCAGGAGTTAGGAGTTAGGTTAAAGGCTTACGTTAGGGGAAGGTTTAGCTAACGTGCTAAGTAGTGGCAAAGTAACTAAAAAGTTGTAAATAGTTGCAAAGTTACTAATTAGCAAAAATGCTAAAGTCGTCTGTGATGAGTTTCAAACAAGCAACCTTTGGAATGCTAGACGGTCGCGTTATATGCTCACGCAAACGTATCCTTAAAAAAGAAATGCCAACCATGTCTTAGAACAAGGTACATTTTTTAAAACAGATTAAGATGAAGAGGTCGAGGCGAGAGCATTTACTCCGCCCAAAATCTGTCCGCGTGAGATAAACCCGTTTTTGTGTGGAGGTATATAAACAAGAGTGTCAAATTACTTGAGGATTTTGATCGAAGTTTCGTATTGTTTAAGCTTTACAAATATACTAATATATGTGGATGCACGTGGCATTCCGGCAACTTTGAGCAAAACGACGTTTAGTTCTGTGTGTTGTTCACACGCGTACCTGCACTTTCATTGGCTAGAATGGTCCCATCTGATCTTGTCTGTCTTCAATCGTTGAGCACATATATTTCCATTGTTAGATTGGTCACTCGGCTCTCTTGTCAATATAATAAATACTCTTTGCTTTAGGGCATGTGAATGAGTGGGATCGTAATCAAATGATCCGCCTAGTTTATGTTGTAATTCTAAAGGTGATTGGCTACGATCTGCGAGGGTGGATTTCACTGACGCGTACCGTTTGGATTAATAAATAGCGCGAACAAGGCTCCATCCAGTTCACAAGTCTGAGAAGACGCATGAAGAAGTTCTTGCTTCAACAGTGATTGAACGGAACTCCTTTGCCTTCGTCCCGCATTATAGAACATTCCGGATTGGATTACATAACACTTACTTGAACTGTAATAGCAAAATAGTTTAAGAAACTCTATTTTTGTTACATTCGTTTAGATATAAAAGAATATCAGCCAAGATGGAGTCTCAGATCCGCCAGAACTATCACCACGATTGCGAAACTGCCATCAACCGGATGATCAACTTGGAGATGTTTGCCTCCTACACCTACAAGTCAATGGTAATGAGTCTACCAAGATTACCGTTTTGTGTATCTACCCGTGTATTGTAATGCCTGGGCTTAAATGGCATTTTTCACCTGCCTTTTCTGTAGGCCTAGAAAATGAATAGGCAAGAATCTCAACTCCGTGAAGTACATATTTGAGTTTTACTTGGCTAGGCTATTAAGAGCCAACAGGTAGATATAGCATTCAAATGAAGCCGGGAATCTATCCTAACTTGGCCAGAGCGAGTAACAACTCCTTGACAGATTCATTGTCAGGTGACCAAGTAGACTACGGACTAGGACGAGACTGATTCATGCTTTTGTCATCAAGTTTAGTTTCCACAACAGAATGCTGGCATGTTTGGCATGGTTTTTTCTCTCTAACCACACTGTCTTGTTTATCCACCCAGGCTTTCTATTTCTCCCGTGACGATGTGGCTCTGTCTGGCTTCGCGCATTTCTTCAAGGAGAACAGCGACGAGGAGCGCGAGCACGCCGACAAGCTTCTCTCTTTCCAGAACAAGAGAGGTGGACGCATTTTACTCCAGGACATCAAGGTGAGCCCCTGAGCATCGAAAACCCCATTTAGATTGTAGACTGATAGAAATGTATTTACTTCATGGAGGAGTGTCTACAGAGTTAAGAGAAGAACCTTGAGTAGTCTTGAACATACTGCCTCTAACCACTGAACTGAGTGTGAGGGGTCTGTTCACTTTATCCTAACGTAACATCTACTAGTAGTTCTTAACACTTGGGTTCACTCTGTCCTGTGTAGAAGCCAGAACGTGATGAGTGGGGAAATGGGCTGGAGGCCATGCAGTGTGCTCTGCAGCTGGAGAAGAATGTGAACCAGGCCCTGCTGGACTTGCACAAGATTGCCTCTGACAAGGTTGACCCCCATGTAAGTTGAGGAATTGCACATCACATAGAAGACAGGTACTGTCTCAGGAGATGATCAGGTTGTAGCTCTGATAACTAATGACACAGGATTGTGTGACCTGCTGCTTCACACGCACACAATAGTATACAGATGCACACTATACAGACAATGCAGCTAATGCATAAGTTTGCATAAAGGGCGGCAGGTTGCCTAGTGGTCAGAGCGTTGGCCCAGTAACAAAGGTTGCTGGTTTGAATCCCCTAGCTGACAAGGTAAAAATATGTTCTGCCCCTGAACAAGGCAGTTAGCCCACTGTTCCATGTCATTGTAAATAAGAATTTGTTTTAAACTGACTTTCCTAGTTAAAAAAGCTGTGAACACATTATCTGCACTTATGCTGTTATCACCATGCTCTTGTGTTAATGTATCTACAATAGTCTAGTCATTCTCTTGTCTGACCTATGTTTTCCCTCTTTAGCTGTGTGACTTCCTGGAGACCCATTACCTGAACGAGCAGGTGGAGGCCATTAAGAAGCTGGGAGACCACATCACCAACCTCACCAAGATGGATGCTGTCAAAAACAAGATGGCAGAGTACCTGTTTGACAAGCACACCCTGGGAGGCCAGAGCTAAACCACTTCCATCCCCAGGCTATGGCCTCCAGCCTCAGTCCAGGACTCCTGGCTACTCTGATAGATTCTACTGGATTTGTATTTATAAGGAGGGGAGTGTTAAACTGGTGCTGTAACATTGGTGTTTTTGTTGACAACACTACTGTATTTTGGAGGCAAGGCATCTTGTAAAACAATAAAAAATATCACTAAAGTTTATTTTCTAATTGTTGTAATGGATGTTGTATTTGTCTATTCAGGTTCTTTGCTCCGTCTTACTGAGTATCTTTGTTTCCTGGTGGTAAACACTGACAATTGTTGACTTACCAGTGACTGAGGGTCCTAACAATAGGATAAGTTTAACATGAGGTTTATAAAGGACATTACCTCTGACCACAGAGTGTGTCCTCTCCTGTATCTTGTTATAGTGCCATGTCAATTAAGGGGTCAACTCGGTCCTTAGGAGTAAAATGGGTAACTACAGTTGATGTAGACCTTTACTCTGTGCATCACAAATTTATTAGATGGCCTAGAGGTCAATCAAAGCCGTTAGGTAGCTGTTATGGCACATTTCTCTAGTGATGGAATTTTGGCTCTAACTGAGAAATTCATCTAATTTTGTTTATTTCAGTTTAATGCCCAATAGTTCCCCTTCAGCAAACTATGAACTGAATACTAAAAAAGTAATGATTCTACAAACCTCTTGTTCACCATAAGGGTCTTATTGGAGCTGTCATATGGTTGCAAAGCTACTGGTAACTTACTGAAATGACAGAACACTTTCATTTTGGTAATTAACAGTCAAGCTAAACTTACTCTTCAGCTGAAGAAAAAAAATGACGTTAATGTCCATATTCTAAATGGGTTTCTAGTGGATAAACCATTTGGTTAAAGGGGAAAATGGCTAATGAGAACTCTAATCAGCAATGGCATTTTCATTAACAATGCAACTTCTCTTTTCACAACTGCCACCAACATTTACAACCAAGAAGTATTGACATGGTAAATTGAGTACAGTTGTATGGTATTCACTAACTTGGTTTGAATTTAGGGTGAAGTTTCACAGCTTTGTCATATTTGAAAATATATTTTACACAAGGCCACAGAGGGCCAGAGATTAATCTGATGTACCCAAAAAGGCCACTAGATGGCATCTGATTAAATTGCATATTCCTTAATTTACCAACATTTGTATTTGTTATGGATCCCAATTAGCTGCTGTCAAGGCAGCAGTTACTCTTCATGGGGTCTGACAAATTAAAGGCAGTTCTATACAATAAAACTAACATTACATTACTAAACAGATTTCACAACACATTAAGGGTTTGCACTCAGGCCACTACTCTACTACCACATATCTACAACACAAAATCCATGTGTGTGTGTCTATAGTGCATATGTGTCTCTTCACAGTCCCCGCTGTCCCATAAGTTTTATTTTTATCTATTTTTAAATCTTATTTTACTGCTTGCATGAGTTACTTGATGTGGAATAGTTGCCATGTAATGGCTCTCTGTAGTACTGTGCACCTCCCATAGTCTGTCCTGGACTTGGGGACTGTGAAGAGACCTGGTGGCATGTCTTGTGGGGTATGCACTGGTGTCTGAGTTGTGTGCTAGTAGTTTAAACTGACAGCTCGGTGCATTCAACATGTCAATACTTCTCACAAATACAAGTAGTGATGAAGTCAATCTCTCCTCTACTCTGAGCCATGAGAGATTGATGTTCATAATGTTAATGTTAGCTCTCTGTGTACATTTAAGGGTGAGCTGTGCTGCCCAGTTCTGGGCCTATTGTACTTTTCATAAGTCCTTTTTTGTGGCACCTGACCACACGACTGGACAGTAGTCCAGGTGCAACAAAACAAGGGCCTTTAGAACCTACCTTGTTGATAGTGTTGTTAAGGAGGCAGAGCAGTGCTTTATTATGGACAGACCTATCCCAATCTTAGCTACTGTTGTATCAATATGTTTTTACCATGACAGAAGTTTATTCTCAACTTGTTACATTTCCACATTATTCATTACAAGATTTAGTTGAGGTTTAGGGTTTAGTGTTTTAATTTTATGTCCCAAATACAATTCCTTTAGTTTTTGAAATTCATGTATTTAGGACTACCTTATTTCTTGCCACCCATTCTGAAACTGACTGCAGCTCTTAAGTGTTGCAGTGATTTCACCTGCTGTGGTAGCTGATGTTTATAGTGTTGAGTCATCAGCTTACATAGACACACAGGCTTCACTCAGCACCAGTGGCAAGTCATTAGTAAAGATAGAAAAAATAAGGGGCCTAGACAGCTGCTCTGGGGAATGTCTAACTCTACTTAGATTAAGTTGGAGAGGATTCCATTAAAGAACACCCTCTGTGTTCTGGTAGACAGGTAACTCTAGATCCACAATATAGCAGGGCATGTAAAGCCATAACACTTACGCTTTTTCCAGCAGATTATGGTCAATAATGTCAAAAGCTGCAGAGAGGTGCTTTATTTATTTTTATGTTTATTTAACTAGTCACGTCTGTAAAGAAAAATGTCTTATTCACAATGACGGCCTACCAAAAGGCAAAAGGCCTTTCACGACAAGAGAGACAACACAACACTACATAAAGAGAGACCTAAGACAACAACATAGCATGGTAGGCAGTAACAAAATTCTGTTGTAACAGATAGGCCTACATTATTCAGTGTTTATACATGATACAGGGTATCATGCTTGTTGCTAAATTACACACCTGCCTGATAATATGGACCCATATTGAGCATTTGTTTTTAGTCATTGCAGGATAAAGGTGGCAATACCAGTTATTGAGTGTAAAGGGGAAATTACTTTTTCACACAGGGGAATTATGTGTTGCGTAACTTGGTTAATTAAATAAATAAAATAAGTATATTTTTTTGGTTATTTGTAAACCTATGTTCCCTTTATCTAATATTAGGTTTTGGTTGAAGATCTGATAACAAAAATAGAGAAAACCAGAAAGGGGGAAATACTTTTTATGGCACTGTATATATACACTGATTGTATAAAACATTAAGAACAACTTCCTAATATTGAATTGCAAACACACCTTTTTCCCTCAGAACAGCCTCAATTTGTTGGGGCAAGGATTCGATATATAAGGTGTCGAAAGCGTTCTACAGGGATGTTGGCCCATGTTGACTCCAATGCTTCCCACAGTTGTGTTAAATTGGCTGAATGTCCCTATGTGAGGTGGATCATTCTTGCTACACACGGGAAACTACTGAGTGTGAAAAACCAAGGGGTTTGGTGATGATTTTCTAAACTATTAGTTAGACCAACAGTTTAAAGTAATATTGAAAAATAATGTTATTTGAGTTGTGATTGGGGTATATTGTTCAAATTATCAGGAAAGTTGTTGGTGTATTTTCCCTCCAACGTTCATCAGAAACAACCATATTACAGCTATTTGTTTAAAAATGCCTTAGTAAGTTACATAGTATATGTTACTGCTGTTCCCTCCTTCTTCCTAAACTCAGCATGTTTTCGCCCACTCACCACCGCTCAAGTCTGTTTCCACAGTCATGAGACCTAGTTTCTTTCCACCATTGTCACAGTGATAGCGGAAACGAATGTCCTTCAGGCCAAAGATGGTGGGTAAATGAAGGTAGTTCACTCAGGCCATTTACCACTGTCTGCTTAAGGGGGGCGGAGGGTGGTGGTGGGGGGGGGGGGGGGGTGTTCTCCATAGACACCAATGCGATAGCTGTCTGCTTAGTTCTTGACTTCCATTGAAACAGAACCATTGAGGGAGTGAACATCTTGCTTCCTCTTCCGTCTCTGCTTGAGACTCCAGAATGCTGAGTCACAATGACAAAGCAGAAATACAGCCAGGGCAGAGCCTGAGTCAGTCCATACTGTATTACAACCAACAGGAGGTTATGACAGGAGAAAGAGTGGGAAGGAGGGAGAGAAATAGGAATAGAGGGGGAAGGGGAAAGAGTACAGACTAAAAACACTGTGTCACCCTTCAGAACTTCAAACGAAAGAGTTCTGCAACGGTTAATCATTTACAGTGTTACTATCACTTCTGTTTATAACTTTAACTTGAGAACATTCTTAGTTTTTACGATAAAATTGTAATGCTCAGAAATTGATCAAATGTACAGGCTGGGTACCTGGAGGAAAATGGGGGAGGGTCATGCATTTTTTATTTCAGTCAAGGGGAGGGATTAGTATTTTTAAAATCTAGACCAGGGGAGGGTCATGTAGTTTGTAATTGAAGATATTTGAATATTTCTCAGTGTTTTAGAATTCGTTGCTTATTAGGCTATATATCGATGTATTCCTCATTCCACCCGATTCTCTGCTGGAAATGCAATATGAAGTGTGCCTTTAGGCTATTTAGCGTGGTCTCAATCAATTGATTCATAGTTTATAGCCTATAGGCTACGAAGTGCATGCTCAGAGAAGCACAGAGCAAAGTTATATTTCTAAGATAGCTGCTGGGATTGCATAAATAAAACTAGACTGCATTACACACTGCAATGGATATTCCAATCCTGAGTCCTGCTCCGCCCTTGCTGATCAAAACCTGTCACACCCTGGCCTTAGTTATCTTTGTTTTCATTATTATTTTAGTTAGGTCAGGGTGTGACATGGGGAATGTATGTGTTTTGGTTTGTCTAGGGGTTTGTACGTTTAATGGGTCAGTGACTTGTCTAGGTGTTTGTATGTCTATGGCTGCCTAGATTGGTTCTCAATTAGAGGCAGCTGTGGTTTATTGTCTCTGATTGAGAGCCATATTTAAGGCAGCCATAGGCATTTGGGTTTTGTGGGTAATTGTCTATGTGTAGTGTTTGTGTCAGCACTATTTGACATTATAGCTTCACGGTCGTCAGTTTGTTATTCTGTTAGTTTGTGTATAGTGTTCGTTTTGTGTTTTTATCCCTTCTAAATAAAAGAAGATGTATTTTGCACACGCTGCGCCTTGGTCCACTCTCTCACAGCAAGACGATTGTGACAGAATTACCCACCTGAATCGGACCAAGCGGCGTGTCAAGCGGCAACAGGAGCAATACACACAGGATTTATGGCAAAGGGAGCAGGATCTGGGCTACACTACGTGGGAGGAGATCGACAGGTGGGCGATCGACCCAGGGCGAGTGCCGGAGTCCGCCTGGGATTCTCTGGCGCAGTGCGAGGAGGGATACCGGCGAATGGAGGCAGCACGAAGATGCGGTAGGAAGCCTGTGAGTCAGCCCCAAAAAATTATTGGGGGGGGGGGGGGGGGGGGGCTTAAAGGGAGTGTGGCGAAGTCAGGTAGGAGACCTGCGCCTACTCCCTGTACTTACCGTGGAGAGCGAGAGTACGGGCAGACACCGTGTTACGCAGTAGAGCGCATGGTGTCTCCTGTACGCGTGCATAGCCCGGTTCGGTACATTCCAGCTCCACGTATTGGCCGGGCTAGATTGAGCATTGAGCCAGGTGCCATGAAGCCGGCTCAACGCGTCTGGTCTCCAGTGCGTCTCCTCGGGCCAGCTTACATGGCACCAGCCTTACGCATGGTGTCCCCGGTTCGCCTACATAGCCCGGTGCGGGTTATTCCACCTCCCCGCACTGGTCGGGCTACGGGGAGCATACAACCAGGTAAGGTTGGACAGGCTCAGTGCTCAAGGGAGCCAGTACGCCTGCACGGTCCGGTATTTCCGGCGCCACCTCCCCGCCCCAGCCCAGTACCACCAGTGCCTACACCACGCACCAGGCTTCCTGTGCGTCTCCAGAGCCCTGTTCATCCTCCACGCACTAGCCCTATGGTGCGTGTCTCCAGCCCATTACCACCAGTGCCTACACCACGCACCAAGCCTCCTGTGTGTCCCCAGAGTCCTGTGCGTCCTGTTGCTGCTCCCCGCACTAGCCCTGAGATGCGTGTCCCCAGCCCGGTACCACCAGTGCCGACACCACGCACTAGGCCAAATGTGCGTCTCCAGGGTCCAGTATGCCCTGTTCCTTCTCCCCGCACTAGCCTTCAGGTGCGTATCCCCAGCCCGGTACCACCAGTTCCGGCACCACGCACCAGGCCTACAGTGTGCCTCAGCCGGCCAGAGTCTGCCGTCTGCCCAGCGGCGCCTGAACTGCCCATCTGAGCCATCCGTCTGCCCAGCGCCATCTGAGCCATCCGTCTGCCCAGCGCCATCTGAGCCGCCCGTCTGTCCCGAGCCATTAGAGCCGCCCGTCTGTCCCGAGCCATTAGAGCTGCCCGTCTGTCCCGAGCCGTCAGAGCCTTTCGTCAGTCAGGAGCCGCTAGAGCTGCCAGTCAGCCAGGATCTGCCAGAGCCGCCAACCAGCCAGGATCTGCCAGAGCCGCCAGTCAGCCAGGGTCTGCCAGAGCCGCCAGTCAGCCAGGATCTGCCAGAGCCGCCAGTCAGCCAGGATCTGCCAGAGCCGCCAGTCAGCCAGGATCTGCCAGAGCCGCCAGTCAGCCAGGCTCTGCCAGAGCCGCCAGTCAGCCAGGCTCTGCCAGAGCCGCCAGTCAGCCAGGATCTGCCAGAGCCGCCAGTCAGCCAGGATCTGCCAGATCCGTCAGTCAGCCATGAGCAGCCAGATCCGTCAGTCAGCCATGAGCAGCCAGATCCGTCAGCCAGCCATGAGCAGTCAGATCCGTCAGCCAGCCATGAGCAGCCAGATCCGTCAGCCCGGAGCTGCCGTCCCTCAGTCCGGAGCTGCCATCCCTCAGTCCGGAGCTGCTGCCCCTCAGTCCGGAGCTACCCCTCAGTCCGGAGCTACCCATCCGTCCGGTGGCGCACTCTGGGATGGTCTTCAGTCCGGGACTTTCTACAAGGGTCGCCGCTCCAGAGGCGCCACCAAAGCGGGTATTGACAATGGTGGAGTGGGGGCCACGTCCCGCACCCGAGCCGCCACCATATTAAGGCTCACCCCGGACCCTCCCCTTCAATGTCAGGTTGTGCGGTCGGAGTCCGCATCTTTGGGGTGGGGGTACTGTCACACCCTGGCCTTAGTTATCTTTGTTTTCATTATTATTTTAGTTAGGTCAGGGTGTGACATGGGGAATGTATGTGTTTTGGTTTGTCTAGGGGTTTGTACGTTTAATGGGTCAGTGTCTTGTCTAGGTGTTTGTATGTCTATGGCTGCCTAGATTGGTTCTCAATTAGAGGCAGCTGTGGTTTATTGTCTCTGATTGAGAGCCATATTTAAGGCAGCCATAGGCATTTGGGTTTTGTGGGTAATTGTCTATGTGTAGTGTTTGTATCAGCACTATTTGTCATTATAGCTTCACGGTCGTCAGTTTGTTATTTTGTTAGTTTGTGTATTGTGTTCGTTTCATGTTTTTCTCTCTTCTAAATAAAAGAAGATGTATTTTGCACACGCTGCGCCTTGGTCCACTCTCTCACATCAAGACGATCGTGACAAAACCGTTTTTTTGTGCAGGCTAACCAATGCTGTGCTGTGTAGGCCTACAGTGGCAGTTCAGGAGGAGAGTCAAAGAATTCCTCAGAAAATTATTACTGATTAGGCCTAGTCCAAAAAATGCAATATCTTGCACGTGGACTAGCCTATAGCTTATGTTCTGTAAAGTTTGAGAAGGAGAGCGTGAAGATGAAGACCGGAGGTCAACTTTGATAGCTTGCTACTACTATAATTGATTTGAAGAAAAACAATATGTTTCTTGCCCACGATGTATTTATCCAACTTATTGACATCACAATAAGCCAGATTTTAGTGACTTACATTGTGGTGCTGAAACTTGAAGCAGCAGTCGCGCCACAATCAATTGGAAATGGACAGCTGATGGTGCTGAAAATAGGCAAATTGGAGAAGGAATAATTCATTTAAACCGTCTTCATTTTAATTAGACTTTACTAACAACAAGAGGGCTTTGTGTTGGAGCCTATTTCTTCTTTTCTTTTAAAGAAATAAGATGTAGCTCTACCTGTTTGACAGACAGAATTATGCTATAGGCTGCTATATCCATAGATTTGTGGTTCAATTCCTCCACCCACCATGCACTCTTTAAATAGCCTCCTCCGTGTCAGTGAATGGCTGTTAAAACCAGTACTGGAATTGAGGGTGTATGAGAGTGTTACGTCTTTCATATTCCTCCTCCTCGGACGAGGAGAGGCGAGAAGGATCGGACCAATACGCAGAGTGGTTAGTGTCCATAATTTATTAGCATTGAGCTGGACACTATATGAAGCAAGATAACAAATAGAAAATCAAACCGACAAACAGTCGCGTGTGGCACAACGACTACACGAAAGACAAACACCCACAAAGCACACGTGAAACCCAGGCTGCCTAAGTATGATTCTCAATCAGGGACAACGATTGACAGCTGTCTCTGATTGAGAATCATACCCGGGACCGAACACAAACATCCCAACATAGAAAATCAAACATAGACAAACCCACCCAACCCACGCCCTGACCAACTAAATAAATACAAGAAAAAGGAAAATAGGTCAGGAACGTGACATAAACCCCCCCCCCCCCCCTTAAGGTGCGAACTCTGGGCGCACCAGCATAAACTCTAGGGGAGGGTCTGGGTGAGCGTCTGTCCACGGTGGCGGCTCTGGCGCTGGTCGTGGTCCCCACCCCACCATAGTCAAACCCTGCTTCCGTGGCCTCCTCCCAATGGCCACCCTCCATGTCAATCCCACCATACCAAAGGGCAGCACCGGACTGAGGGGCAGCTCCGGACTGAGGGGCGAATCCTGGCTGCCCGGCTCTGGCGGATCCTGGCTGGCCGGCTCTGGCGGCTCCTGGCTGGCCGGCGCTGGCGGCTCCTGGCTGGCCGGCGCAGGCGGCTCCTGGCTGGCCGGCTCTGGCGGCTCCTGGCTGGACGGCTCTGTCGGCTCCTGGCTGGACGGCTCTGGCGGCTCCTGGCTGGACGGCTCTGGCTGGTCCTGGCTGGACGGCTCTGGCTGGTCCTGGCTGGACGGCTCTGGCTGGTCCTGGCTGGACGGCTCTGGCGGGTCCTAGCTGGACGGCTCTGGCTGGTCCTGGCTGGACGGCTCTGGCTGGTCCTGGCTGGACGGCTCTGGCTGGTCCTGGCTGGACGGCTCTGAAGGCTCAGGACAGACGGACAGCGCTGGGCGGGCAGGCAGACAGTTCACACAGCGCTGGGCAGGCAGACAGCTCAGACAGCGCTGGAAAGGCAGGCAGTTCAGACAGCGCTGGGAAGGCAGGCAGTTCAGACAGCGCTGGGAAGGCAGGCAGTTCAGACAGCGCTGGGAAGGCAGGCAGTTCAGACAGCGCTGGGAAGGCAGGCAGTTCAGACTCAGGCTGCGCTGGAGAGGAGGAAGGCTCTGACAGCGCTGAACAGGTGGGAGCAGCTGGAGAGAGAACCCGGAGAGACAGCCTGGTGCGGGGGGGCTGCCACCGGAGGACTGGTACGTGGAGGTGGCACCGGGTATACCGGACCATGAAGGAGGACACGCGCTCTTGAGCACCGAGCCTGCCCAACCTTACCAGGTTGAATGGTCCCCGTTGCCTTGCCAGTGCGGCGAGGTGGAATAGCCTTGCTCTAGGCTATGCTGGCGAACCGGGGACACCATTTGTAAGGCTGGTGCCATGTATGCCGGCCCGAGGAGACGCACTGGAGGCCAGATGCGTTGGGCCGGCTTCATGACATCCGGCTCGTTGCCCAACCTAGCCCTACCAGTGCGGCGAGGTGGAATAGCCCGCACTGGACTAAGCACGCGTACTGGGGACACCGTGCGCTTTACCGCATAACACGGTGTCTGACCAGTACGACGCCCTCTCACTCCACGGTAAGCACGGGGAGTTGGCTCAGGTATCCTACCCGGCTTTGCCACACACCGCGTGTGCCCCCCCCAAGAAATGTTTGGGTCTGACTCTCGGGCTCCCAACCGCGTCGCCGCGCTGCCTCCTCATACCAGCGCCTCTCTGCCTTCGCTGCCTCCAACTCCGCCTTGGGACGGCGATATTCCCCTGGCTGAGCCCAGGGTCCTATGCCGTCCAGAATCTCTTCCCAAGTCCAGGAGTCCTGGGTTTTTTTCCGCTGCTGTTGCTGCCCTTCTCCACTCCGCTTGGTCCTTTGGTGGTGGGTGTTTCTGTTACGGCTGATTTCCTAAATAAATACAAGAAAAAGGAAAACAGGTCAGGAACGTGACAGAGAGGGTATGCCATAGGCCTACCTTTTATTGGAAAACTGGCAAAAATCAAGTGCCTACCCATTGTTATCTTAAGATATGGCATAAAATTAAACAGATCCAATTACATACAGTGATCTATAACAGCACTTTGGTCCGTTATGATTTATGCAAAAAACAAGCTGAAAATACCCTGGAAAAACATGACTTCGATCCATATGGGAATATCATTGTTTAGTTTCTTTGACATTCAGAGTCTGAGCTACAATCTCCTACAGTGGAGGAGGCAAAAAATGTAATTTGCTTGAGAAGTAATCTAATTCTGTCACTTTCCATTGATTAAGCTATTCACTTTCTGTACAACAGATGTTTAAACCCAGACAGCTTTTAGGGAAACCCTTGTGACCTTCTGTTGTTAAAGAAGAGTAGCCGTCTGTTAAATCTTACATTGTTCTGTGTCGGTAGGCCTACTGTCTGGGGTGGGAAGGTAGGCCGAACTTTTGAAAGAAAGTACCATGTTCAGATTCCTAACATGGACAGTTCCGTTGCAAACAAGACACACTGATTTGGCATTGGAGAAATATGATAAGATCACTGGTGGGGCAAACTCCCCCACAAAAATGTAGATGTATGCCAGCAAAGCACTAAACAATACATTAATTGCACTATAACGGTGCCCAAACTGTTAGGGCCTAAATAAACCTGTTCCAATAGCAGTCTCAACATCTTACCATTGCTACACCTGGCAGCAATACAGTTAATTCAGCCTCAATTACTGCCTTTATTAAAAACAGGTAGGCCGAACTTGCCATTTCAGTTGTTTATACTGACAATGAGAAGCACAAATGATGGCATAAGGGGACAACGAAAGTGATGAGGCAATGTGTAATTTCGATTAAGACATTAATATGCAAGTAGGATGAACGTAGTCAATATAACTATTTGGTCAGCACTTTTGAAATGTACAGCACAGAATTCAGAACATGGTTCGTTCTTACAGTATTCTCCCTGTGCACCAAGTCAGAACCGTAGGATAAACAAAAGGGGCATATAAGCAGACAATGAAAGCTCTTACAATATTTGTTGATGACATTTCTCTAAAACAGGCTAGAGGCTACATGTGCACCACCAAGTGAGAACAGTAGACTAAGTTATGAGGGGGAAATTACCCAATTATTAGAGTAAGGGACATGGGCTACTAACAGCTTACTACACAACATACACTTCGTATTACTTTCTTAGCTACAGTATGCATATCTCTCTCGCGGCGGCCCCCCTCGTGGGCAAATTTTGTCATCAAAGTCTGGCATTCTCTGGATTTATGGTGCTTTCAAGACAACTGGAAACTCTACAAAAAAACAAGGTCGAATCATGAAGTCAGTGATCTTCAGGTCGGAGCTCTAGAAAGATGCCCGAGTTCCCGACTTGGAATTCCAAGTTGGATGACCGTTCAAAACGTATTTTCCCAGTCTGAGCTTTCTGAGTTCCCAGTTGTCTTGAACTCACTGAAGTCTGAGATTTCCCAGTTCCAAGTTTCCAGTTGTTTTGAACTCGGCCAATGGCATGGCCAATGTTGAATGTTTATCCTTTTAAGCATGGAAAAGAGAACCTTAACCCCAGACTTGGACCACACACCAACTCCACTGAATAGTAGGCTAGTGATTGCTTTGTAATGTTTGCAGTATTTTCTGGCTGCCCCACCACCACAGAAAGCACTGAGCTAGGCGGAAACACCTGCATTTTGGAGCTGCCTTACTGAAGAAAGCAAGAAAAGAGACAATGTTTGTATGTGGCTGTCACGTTCCTGACCTGTTTTCCATTGTTTTTGTATGTGTTTAGTTGGTCAGGGCGTGAGTTGGGGTGGGCAGTCTATGTGTTGTGTTTCTATGTTGGGTTTAATGTGTTGCCTGATATGGTTCTCAATTAGAGGCAGGTGTTTGACGTTTCCTCTGATTGAGAACCATATTAAGGTAGGCTGTTCTCACTGTTTGTTTGTGGGTGATTGTTTTCCGTGTCTGTGTATGTCACACCACACGGGACTGTTTTCGTTTTCGTTCGTGTATGTAGTCTGTTCCTTCCTCTGGTCTAAAATATATCCAAATGCCCCAGGGCAGTGATTGGGGACATTGCCCTGTGTAGGGTGCCATCTTTCGGATGGGACGTTAAACGGGTGTCCTGACTCTCTGAGGTCATTAAAGATCCCATGGCACTTATCGTAAGAGTAGGGGTGTTAACCCCGGTGTCCTGGCTAAATTCCCAATCTGGCCCTCAAACCATCATGGTCACCTAATAATCCCCAGTTTACAATTGGCTCATTCATCCCCCTCCTCTCCCCTGTAACTATTCCCCAGGTCGTTGCTGCAAATGAGAACGTGTTCTCAGTCAACTTACCTGGTAAAATAAAATAAATAAATTTGTTTTTAGTCATTGCAGGCTAAAGGTGGCAATACCCGTTATTGAGTGTAAAGGGCCAATTACTTTTTCACACAGGGGAATTAGGTGTTGCGTAACTTGGTTACTTAAATAAATAACATAAGTATATACTTTTTTGGTTATTTGTAAACCTATGTTCCCTTTATCTAATATTAGGTTTTGGTTGAAGATCTGATAACAAAAATAGAGAAAACCAGAAAGGGGGAAATACTTTTTTACGGCACTGTATATATACACTGAGTGTATAAAACATTAAGAACAACTTCCTAATATTGAATTGCAAATGCATCTTTTTCCCTCAGAACAGCCTCAATTCGTTGGGGCAAGGATTCGATCTATAAGGTGTCGAAAGCGTTCTACAGGGATGTTGGCCCATGTTGACTCCAATGCTTCCCACAGTTGTGTTAAATTGGCTGAATGTCCCTATGTGAGGTGGATCATTCTTGCTACACACGGGAAACTACTGAGTGTGAAAAACCAAGGGGTTTGATGATGATTTTCTAAACTGTTAGTTAGACCAACAGTTTAAAGTAATATTGAAAAATATTGTTATTTGAGTTGTGATTGGGGTATATTGTTCAAATTATCAGGAAAGTTGTTGGTGTATTTTCCCTCCAACATTCATCAGAAACAACCATATTACAGCTATTTGTTTAAAAATGCCTTAGTAAGTTACATAGTATATGTTACTGCTGTTCTCTCCTTCTTCCCTTATTTTTCCTAAACTCAGCATGTTTTCGCCCACTCACCACCGCTCAAGTCTGTTTCCACAGTCATGAGACCTAGTTTCCTTCCACCATTGTCACGGTGATAGTGGAAAAGAATGGCCTTCAGGCCAAAGATGGTGGGTAAATGAAGGTAGTTCACTCAGGCTATTTACCACTGTCTGCTTAAGGGGGGCGGAGGGGTGGGGGGGTGTTCTCCATAGACACCAATGCGATAGCTGTCTGCTTAGTCCTTGACTTCCATTGAAACAGAACCATTGAGGGAGTGAACATCTTGCTTCCTCTTCCGTCTCTGCTTGAGACTCCAGAATGCTGAGTCACAATGACAAGGTAGAAATACAGCCAGGGCAGAGCCTGAGTCAGTCCATACTGTATTACAACCAACATGAGGTTATGACAGGAGAAAGAGTGGGAAGGAGGGAGAGAAATAGAGGGGGAAGGGGAAAGAGTACAGACTAAAAACGCTGTGTCACCCTTCAGAACTTCAAACGAAAGAGTTCTGCAACGGTTAATCATTTACAGTGTTACTATCACTTCTGTTTATAACTTTAACTTGAGAACATTCTTAGTTTTTACGATAAAATTGTAATGCTCAGAAATTGATCAAATGTACAGGCTGGGTACCTGGAGGAAAATGGGGGAGGGTCATGCATTTTTAATTTCAGTCAAGGGGAGGGATTAGTATTTTTATTTTTTTATCTAGACCACGGGAGGGTCACGTAGTTTGTAATTGAAGAAATGTGAATATTTCTCAGTGTTTTAGAATTCGTTGCTTATTAGGCTATATATCGATGTATTCCTCATTCCACCCGATTCTCTGCTGGAAATGCAATATGAAGTGTGCCTTTAGGCTATTTAGCGTGGTCTCAATCAATTGATTCATAGTCTATAGGCTATAGGCTACGAAGTGCATAATCAGAGAAGCACAGAGCAAAGTTATATTTCTAAGATAGCTGCTGGGATTGCGTAAATAAAACTAGACTGCATTACACACTGCAATGGATATTCCAACCCTGAGTCCTGCTCTGCCCTTGCTGATCAAAACCGTTTTTTTGTGCAGGCTAACCAATGCTGTGCTGTTTAGGCCTACAGTGGCAGTTCAGGAGGAGAGTCAAAGAATTCCTCCGAAAATTATTACTGATTAGGCCTAGTCCAAAAAATGCAATATCTTGCACGTGGACTAGCCTATAGCTTATGTTCTGTAAAGTTTGAGAAGGAGGGCGTGAAGATGAAGACCGGAGGTCAACTTTGATAGCTTGCTACTACTATAATTGATTTGAAGAAAAACAATATGTTTCTTCCCCATGATGTATTTATCCAACTTATTGACATCACAATAAGCCAGATTTAAGTTACTTACATTGTGGTGCTGAAACTTGAAGCAGCAGTTGCGGCACAATCAATTGGAAATGGACAGCTGATGGTGCTGAAAATAGGCAAATTGGAGAAGGAATATATAATTTAAACCGTCTCCATTTTAATTAGACTTTACTAACAACAAGAGGGCCTTGTGTTGGAGCTTATTTCTTCTTTTCTATTTAAGAAATAAGAGGTGGCTCTACCTGTTTGACAGACAGAATTATGCTATAGGCTGCTATATCCATAGATTTGTGGTTCAATTCCTCCACCCACCACGCACTCTTTAAATAGCCTCCTCCATGTCAGTGAATGGCTGTTAAAACCAGTACTGGAATTGAGGGTGTATGAGAGGGTATGCCATAGGCCTACCTTTTATTGGAAAATTGGCAAAAATCAAGTGCCTACCCATTGTTATCTTAAGATTTGGAATAAAATTAAACAGATCCGATTACTTTGGTCCGTTATGATTTATGCAAAAAACAAGCTGAAAATACCCTGGAAAAACATGACTTCGATCCATATGGGAATATCCTTGTTTAGTTTCTTTGACATTCAGAGTCTGAGCTACAATCTCCTAGAGTGGAGGAGGCAAAAAATGTAATTTGCTTGAGAAGTAACCTAATTCTGTCACTTTCCATTGATTAAGCTATTCACTTTCTGAACAACAGATGTTTAAACCCAGACAGCTTTTAGGGAAACCCTTGTGACCTGTTGTTAAAGAAGAGTAGCCGTCTGTTAAATCTTACATTGTTCTGTGTCGGTAGACCTACTGTCTGGGGTGGAAAGGTAGGCCGAACTTTTGAAAGAAAGTACCATGTTCAGATTCCTAACAGGGACAGTTCCGTTGCAAACAAGACACACTGATTTGGCATTGGAGAAATATGATAAGATCACTGGTGGGGCAAACTCCCCCACAAAAATGTAGATGCATGCCAGCAAAGCACTAAACAATACATTCATTGCACTATAACGGTGCCCAAACTGTTAGGGCCTAAATAAACCTGTTCCAATAGCAGTCTCAACACCTTACCATTGCTACACCTGGCAGCAATACAGTTAATTCAGCCTCAATTACTGCCTTTATTAAAAACAGGTAGGCCGAACTTGCCATTTCAGTTGTTTATACTGACAATGAGAAGCACAAATGATGGCATAAGGGGACAACGAAAGTGATGAGGCAATGTGTAATTTCGATTAAGACATTAATATGCAAGTAGGATGAACGTAGTCAATATAACTATTTGGTCAGCACTTTTGAAATGTACAGCGGCAGAATTCAGAACATGGTTCGTTCTTACAGTATTCTCCCTGTGCACCAAGTCAGAACCGTAGGATAAACAAAAGGGGCATATAAGCAGACAATGAAAGCTCTTACAATATTTGTTGATGACATTTCTCTAAAACAGGCTAGAGGCTACATGTGCACCACCAAGTGAGAACAGTAGACTAAGTTATGAGGGGGAAATTACCCAATTATTAGAGTAAGGGACATGGGCTACTAACAGCTTACTACACAACATACACTTCGTATTACTTTCTTAGCTACAGTATGCATATCTCTCTCGCGGCGGCCCCCCTCGTGGGCAAATTTTGTCATCAAAGTCTGGCATTCTCTGGATTTATGGTGCTTTCAAGACAACTGGAAACTCTACAAAAAAACAAGGTCGAATCATGAAGTCAGTGATCTTCAGGTCGGAGCTCTAGAAAGATGCCCGAGTTCCCGACTTGGAATTCCAAGTTGGATGACCGTTCAAAACGTATTTTCCCAGTCTGAGCTTTCTGAGTTCCCAGTTGTCTTGAACTCACTGAAGTCTGAGATTTCCCAGTTCCAAGTTTCCAGTTGTTTTGAACTCGGCCAATGGCATGGCCAATGTTGAATGTTTATCCTTTTAAGCATGGAAAAGAGAACCTTAACCCCAGACTTGGACCACACACCAACTCCACTGAATAGTAGGCTAGTGATTGCTTTGTAATGTTTGCAGTATTTTCTGGCTGCCCCACCACCACAGAAAGCACTGAGCTAGGCGGAAACACCTGCATTTTGGAGCTGCCTTACTGAAGAAAGCAAGAAAAGAGACAATGTTTGTATGTGGCTGTCACGTTCCTGACCTGTTTTCCATTGTTTTTGTATGTGTTTAGTTGGTCAGGGCGTGAGTTGGGGTGGGCATTCTATGTGTTGTGTTTCTATGTTGGGTTTAATGTGTTGCCTGATATGGTTCTCAATTAGAGGCAGGTGTTTGACGTTTCCTCTGATTGAGAACCATATTAAGGTAGGCTGTTCTCACTGTTTGTTTGTGGGTGATTGTTTTCCGTGTCTGTGTATGTCACACCACACGGGACTGTTTTCGTTTTCGTTCGTGTATGTAGTCTGTTCCTTCCTCTGGTCTAAAATATATCCAAATGCCCCAGGGCAGTGATTGGGGACATTGCCCTGTGTAGGGTGCCATCTTTCGGATGGGACGTTAAACGGGTGTCCTGACTCTCTGAGGTCATTAAAGATCCCATGGCACTTATCGTAAGAGTAGGGGTGTTAACCCCGGTGTCCTGGCTAAATTCCCAATCTGGCCCTCAAACCATCATGGTCACCTAATAATCCCCAGTTTACAATTGGCTCATTCATCCCCCTCCTCTCCCCTGTAACTATTCCCCAGGTCGTTGCTGCAAATGAGAACGTGTTCTCAGTCAACTTACCTGGTAAAATAAAATAAATAAATTTGTTTTTAGTCATTGCAGGCTAAAGGTGGCAATACCCGTTATTGAGTGTAAAGGGCCAATTACTTTTTCACACAGGGGAATTAGGTGTTGCGTAACTTGGTTACTTAAATAAATAACATAAGTATATACTTTTTTGGTTATTTGTAAACCTATGTTCCCTTTATCTAATATTAGGTTTTGGTTGAAGATCTGATAACAAAAATAGAGAAAACCAGAAAGGGGGAAATACTTTTTTACGGCACTGTATATATACACTGAGTGTATAAAACATTAAGAACAACTTCCTAATATTGAATTGCAAATGCATCTTTTTCCCTCAGAACAGCCTCAATTCGTTGGGGCAAGGATTCGATCTATAAGGTGTCGAAAGCGTTCTACAGGGATGTTGGCCCATGTTGACTCCAATGCTTCCCACAGTTGTGTTAAATTGGCTGAATGTCCCTATGTGAGGTGGATCATTCTTGCTACACACGGGAAACTACTGAGTGTGAAAAACCAAGGGGTTTGATGATGATTTTCTAAACTGTTAGTTAGACCAACAGTTTAAAGTAATATTGAAAAATATTGTTATTTGAGTTGTGATTGGGGTATATTGTTCAAATTATCAGGAAAGTTGTTGGTGTATTTTCCCTCCAACATTCATCAGAAACAACCATATTACAGCTATTTGTTTAAAAATGCCTTAGTAAGTTACATAGTATATGTTACTGCTGTTCTCTCCTTCTTCCCTTATTTTTCCTAAACTCAGCATGTTTTCGCCCACTCACCACCGCTCAAGTCTGTTTCCACAGTCATGAGACCTAGTTTCCTTCCACCATTGTCACGGTGATAGTGGAAAAGAATGGCCTTCAGGCCAAAGATGGTGGGTAAATGAAGGTAGTTCACTCAGGCTATTTACCACTGTCTGCTTAAGGGGGGCGGAGGGGTGGGGGGGGTGTTCTCCATAGACACCAATGCGATAGCTGTCTGCTTAGTCCTTGACTTCCATTGAAACAGAACCATTGAGGGAGTGAACATCTTGCTTCCTCTTCCGTCTCTGCTTGAGACTCCAGAATGCTGAGTCACAATGACAAGGTAGAAATACAGCCAGGGCAGAGCCTGAGTCAGTCCATACTGTATTACAACCAACATGAGGTTATGACAGGAGAAAGAGTGGGAAGGAGGGAGAGAAATAGAGGGGGAAGGGGAAAGAGTACAGACTAAAAACGCTGTGTCACCCTTCAGAACTTCAAACGAAAGAGTTCTGCAACGGTTAATCATTTACAGTGTTACTATCACTTCTGTTTATAACTTTAACTTGAGAACATTCTTAGTTTTTACGATAAAATTGTAATGCTCAGAAATTGATCAAATGTACAGGCTGGGTACCTGGAGGAAAATGGGGGAGGGTCATGCATTTTTAATTTCAGTCAAGGGGAGGGATTAGTATTTTTATTTTTTTATCTAGACCACGGGAGGGTCACGTAGTTTGTAATTGAAGAAATGTGAATATTTCTCAGTGTTTTAGAATTCGTTGCTTATAGGCTATATATCGATGTATTCCTCATTCCACCCGATTCTCTGCTGGAAATGCAATATGAAGTGTGCCTTTAGGCTATTTAGCGTGGTCTCAATCAATTGATTCATAGTCTATAGGCTATAGGCTACGAAGTGCATAATCAGAGAAGCACAGAGCAAAGTTATATTTCTAAGATAGCTGCTGGGATTGCGTAAATAAAACTAGACTGCATTACACACTGCAATGGATATTCCAACCCTGAGTCCTGCTCTGCCCTTGCTGATCAAAACCGTTTTTTTGTGCAGGCTAACCAATGCTGTGCTGTTTAGGCCTACAGTGGCAGTTCAGGAGGAGAGTCAAAGAATTCCTCCGAAAATTATTTACTGATTAGGCCTAGTCCAAAAAATGCAATATCTTGCACGTGGACTAGCCTATAGCTTATGTTCTGTAAAGTTTGAGAAGGAGGGCGTGAAGATGAAGACCGGAGGTCAACTTTGATAGCTTGCTACTACTATAATTGATTTGAAGAAAAACAATATGTTTCTTCCCCATGATGTATTTATCCAACTTATTGACATCACAATAAGCCAGATTTAAGTTACTTACATTGTGGTGCTGAAACTTGAAGCAGCAGTCGCGGCACAATCAATTGGAAATGGACAGCTGATGGTGCTGAAAATAGGCAAATTGGAGAAGGAATATATAATTTAAACCGTCTCCATTTTAATTAGACTTTACTAACAACAAGAGGGCCTTGTGTTGGAGCTTATTTCTTCTTTTCTATTTAAGAAATAAGAGGTGGCTCTACCTGTTTGACAGACAGAATTATGCTATAGGCTGCTATATCCATAGATTTGTGGTTCAATTCCTCCACCCACCACGCACTCTTTAAATAGCCTCCTCCATGTCAGTGAATGGCTGTTAAAACCAGTACTGGAATTGAGGGTGTATGAGAGGGTATGCCATAGGCCTACCTTTTATTGGAAAATTGGCAAAAATCAAGTGCCTACCCATTGTTATCTTAAGATTTGGAATAAAATTAAACAGATCCGATTACTTTGGTCCGTTATGATTTATGCAAAAAACAAGCTGAAAATACCCTGGAAAAACATGACTTCGATCCATATGGGAATATCCTTGTTTAGTTTCTTTGACATTCAGAGTCTGAGCTACAATCTCCTAGAGTGGAGGAGGCAAAAAATGTAATTTGCTTGAGAAGTAACCTAATTCTGTCACTTTCCATTGATTAAGCTATTCACTTTCTGAACAACAGATGTTTAAACCCAGACAGCTTTTAGGGAAACCCTTGTGACCTGTTGTTAAAGAAGAGTAGCCGTCTGTTAAATCTTACATTGTTCTGTGTCGGTAGACCTACTGTCTGGGGTGGAAAGGTAGGCCGAACTTTTGAAAGAAAGTACCATGTTCAGATTCCTAACAGGGACAGTTCCGTTGCAAACAAGACACACTGATTTGGCATTGGAGAAATATGATAAGATCACTGGTGGGGCAAACTCCCCCACAAAAATGTAGATGCATGCCAGCAAAGCACTAAACAATACATTCATTGCACTATAACGGTGCCCAAACTGTTAGGGCCTAAATAAACCTGTTCCAATAGCAGTCTCAACACCTTACCATTGCTACACCTGGCAGCAATACAGTTAATTCAGCCTCAATTACTGCCTTTATTAAAAACAGATAGCTGGTATGGCTAACTTGCCATATCAGTTGTTTATACTGACAATGAGAAGCACAAATGATGGCATAAGTGGACAACGAAAGCGATAAGAGGCAATGTGTAATTTCGATTAAGACATTAATATGCAAGTAGGATGAACGTAGTCAATATAACTATTTGGTCAGCACTTTTGAAATGTACAGCGGCAGAATTCAGAACATGGTTCGTTCTTACAGTATTCTCCCTGTGCACCAAGTCAGAACCGTAGGATAAACAAAAGGGGCATATAAGCAGACAATGAAAGCTCTTACAATATTTGTTGATGACATTTCTCTAAAACAGGCTAGAGGCTACATGTGCACCACCAAGTGAGAACAGTAGACTAAGTTATGAGGGGGAAAATGACCCAATTATTAAAGTAAGGGACATGGGCTACTAACAGCTTACTACACAACATACACTTCGTATTACTTTCTTAGCTACAGTATGCATATCTCTCTCGCGGCGGCCCCCCTCGTGGGCAAATTTTGTCATCAAAGTCTGGCATTCTCTGGATTTATGGTGCTTTCAAGACAACTGGAAACTCTACAAAAAAACAAGGTCGAATCATGAAGTCAGTGATCTTCAGATCGGAGCTCTAGAAAGATGCCTGAGTTCCCGACTTGGAATTCCAAGTTGGATGACCGTTCAAAACGTATTTTCCCAGTCTGAGCTTTCTGAGATCCCAGTTGTCTTGAACTCACTGAAGTCTGAGATTTCCCAGTTCCAAGTTTCCAGTTGTTTTGACCCCAGACTTTGACCCCAACCCCAGACTTGGACACACACCAACTCCACTGAATAGTAGGCTAGTGATTGCTTTGTAATGTTTGCAGTTAGCCACTGATTCCTTCCAAATCACTCATTGTTGAATTTGCGATTACCAATTTGTTGTGCAATGTTTATGTCCAATGGCCGATTAGCACCGATATGTTTTATCTATAATTTCTCTTCAGAATTTCCTTCATATGACAAGGATTGAAAAGGATTTGCCAGTAGATTGTCAACTTAATTCATGATGATGACTGCTAGCTTGCTAACTAAGATTTTGAAAGTTTGATGTTGACATGATCAGTCCAATCAAAGCTATGGTAGATATAACGTGATTTGAGGTCATTTTATCTGCGGTCAATGACCTTGAGCCTTCTTAGATGGGCACTTCTAATGTAACTATATGGCAGCACCCAAGGGGCTTGAATTTCCGAGCTCTCCCCATACATTTTTCTGTGACGTAGTGTCCCCATGAGTGACAGAACACTGAGCCAATCAAGGCGCAAGTAGAGAACATTACCGACCCCTATGCTCTATATTTTCTGGCTGCCCCACCACCACAGAAAGCACTCAGCTAGGCGGAAACACCTGCATTTTGGAGCTGCCTTACTGAAGACAGCAAGAAAAGAGACAATGTTTGTATGTGGCTTTATTAACTCAATGCTTTTTCTTTTTATACATTGTTTGCAAACTGATATGTGACACGTATTAATGCCAGAATAACATGCAAAACAGGTGAGGCTCAAACAAAGCTAAACATGAAAAACAAATCTGCCCTGAATGACAGGTCATCACTGGATAAGATGAACACATAGGGCTATCTCCACGTCCATTCTTAGCCTGCAATTTGAGTAGTATAAAAAAATATTCTGCTAATATGTAAAATTACGTAGAGTTGCATGAATTGTTTATTAAGGCACATTTTTCTCAGACCTGCAAATACAATGATAGACTCATGCAATGCTTTTACTAGGAATTAGATCTTTCCACACTTACTCTTGTCCATAGGGGTCTGTGAACACACAACCTTCTATATTTGCTGTGCTAGACCTAAGGGATAATGTTAGCTTCATAATTGTTCTTTTATGTTCAAAATCTAGAAAGCCATGCCAGATTTCTAACTAAATTAGCCCTGGAGCATTTAATATACAGTGGGGCAAAAAAGTATTTAGTCAGCCACCAATTGTGCAAGTTCTCCCACTTAAAAAGATGAGAGAGGCCTGTAATTGTCATCATAAGTACACTTCAACTCTGACAGACAAAATGAGGGGAAGAAATCCAGAAAATCACATTGTAGGATTTTTAATGAATGTTTTGCAAATTATGGTGGAAAATAAGTATTTGGTCACCTACAAACAGATTATACAACTAACCTGGTATTGGCAGTACCCTCTTGGTTCCCAATTCTGGAAACCAGTTATCTTACACATGTCCGTGTCCAGTTGCAGGTGGTTTTAGAAATACCAGAGAAAATGCAGATAGATAGCAAATAAAAATATATTTCTGAGTTTTCTCTAGTGTTTGTGTATTTGTCTGTTGCCTTTTCTTTGTTGCCTTATACGTTTTAGTGCAGGAGTACTCAACTCGTTAAAAAAATTGCACACACCTGGTGTCGCAGGTATAAATCAGTCCCTGATTAGAGGGGAACAATTTAAAAAAACAGTGGAACTGGCCTCTAGGTTCAGAGTAGAGCTTGAGGGATATAGTGCATTTTAGAGTTGAAGAGCACCAACCACAGATACACATGCTCTCTAGACCATCTCAAAGACTACATTTAATACACAATCAGTGTGACGAGGTGACAAAGAGATCGTTTTACTATTGTAACATGTAGCGAATAGAATTCTGTTGTCCTCTGGTTTATAAATCAAACTCTGGTTCTCTTATTGCAGACCAAATTATATACATTTTTCCCAGCTGTTTTTTAGAGGACATTGTATTGCAAGGTATGCTACTGTATATGTGTAGGATATGCTGTGTTGGCTAATTTGCATATGCATCTTAGTTTTTAAACCTACATTCTAGCATACTTGACACACACATCTTTCTAGCTATACACTTTTATTTGGCTTTCTAACCAAAGTATATGATTGAATGTTTCTTTAAACCTGCAGTTAGTTAGTTGAAAAGACACATATAATCAGACCAAAACATGATTTTAAAAAATGTCACTGACAGAAAGCTAATGGAGCACTAGCCTCATGAGCAGGCAAAATGACATTTACAGTAGCAGGCTAGGCTAGTCAAACTAACATTGGCTAGCTTTTTAAAAAATGGCTAAATGGTCAACCTCTTCATGGGACAATTTGTATTGCTCTAACTGCCTCATTTCACTGATCATAATCTTGATGTGATTGGCCTGACTGAAACATGGCTTAAGCCTGATGAATTTACTGTGTTAAATGAGGCCTCACCTCCTGGTTACACTAGTGACCAAATCTCCCGTGCATCTCGCAAAGGCGGAGGTGTTGCTAACATTTACGAAAGCAAATTTCAATTTACAAAAAAATTAAAATAAGACATTTTCGTCTTTTGAGCTTCTAGTCATGTAATCTATGCAGCCTACTCAATCACTTTTTATAGCCACTGTTTACAGGCATCCTGGTGCGATATACAGCCTTCCTCACTGAGTTCCCTGAATTCCTATCGGACCTTGTAGTCATAGCAGATAATATTCAAATTTTTGGTGATTTTAATATTCACATGGAAAAGTCCTCAGACCCACTCCAAAAGGCTTTCGGAGCCATCATCAACTCAGTGGGTTTTGTCCAACATGTCTCTGGACCTACTCACTGCCACAGTCATACTCTGGATCTAGTTTTGTGCCATGGAATAAATGTTGTAGATCTTAATGTTTTTCCTCATAGTCCTGGAATATTCCTAGTCCTAGTCCTAGTCCTGGACAGTCCTGGATAGTCCTAGTCCTGGACTATCGGACCACCATTTTATTACGTTTGCAATCGCAACAAATAATCTGCTCAGACCCAAACCAAGGAGCATCAAAAGTCGTGCTATAAATTCTCAGACAACACAAAGATTCCTTGATGCCCTTCCAGAATCCCTCTGCCTACCCAAGGATGTCAGAGGACAAAAATCAGTTAACCACCTAACTGAGGAACTCAATTTAACCTTGCGCAATACCCTAGATGCAGTTGCACCGCTAAAAACTAAAAACATTTGTCATAAGAAACTAGCTCCCTGGTATACAGAAAATACCCGAGCTCTGAAGCAAGCTTCCAGAAAATTGGAACGGAAATGGAGCCACACCAAACTGGAAGTTTCCCGACTAGCTTGGAAAGACAGTACCGTGCAGTATCGAAGAGCCCTCACTGCTGCTCGATCATCCTATTTTTTTCAACTTAATTGAGGAAAATTAGAACAATCCGAAATGTCTTTTTGATACTGTCGCAAAGCTAACTAAAAAGCAGCATTCCCCAAGTGAGGATGGCTTTCACTTCAGCAGTAATAAATTCATGAACTTCTTTGAGGAAAAGATCATGATCATTAGAAAGCAAATTACGGACTCCTCATTAAATCTGCGTATTCCTCCAAAGCTCATCTGTCCTGAGTCTGCACAACTCTGCCAGGACCTAGGATCAAAAGAGACACTCAAGTGTTTTAGTACTATATCTTTTGACACAATGATGAAAATAATCATGGCCCCTAAACCTTCAAGCTGCATACTGGACCCTATTCCAACTAAACTACTGAAAGAGCTGCTTCCTGTGCTTGGCCCTCCTATGTTGAACATAATAAATGGCTCTCTATCCACCGGATGTGTACCAAACTCACTAAAAGTGGCAGTAATAAAGCCTCTCTTGAAAAAGCCAAACCTTGACACAGAAAATATTAAAAACTATCGGCCTATATCGAATCTTCCATTCCTCTCAATATTTTTTGAAAAAGCTGTTGCGCAGCAACTCACTGCCTTCCTGAAGACAAACAATGTATACGAAATGCTTCAGTCTGGTTTTAGACCCCACCATAGCACTGAGACTGCACTTGTGTAGGTGGTAAATTACCTTTTAATGGCGTCAGATCGAGGCTCTGCATCTGTCCTCGTGCTCCTAGTCCTTAATGCTGCCTTTGATACCATCGATCACCACATTCTTTTGGAGAGATTGGAAACCCAAATTGGTCTACACGGACAAGTTCTGGCCTGGTTTAGATCTTATCTGTCGGAAAGATATCAGTTTGTCTCTGTGAATGGTATGTCCTCTGACAAATCAACTGTACATTTCGGTGTTCCTCAAGGTTTCGTTTTAGGACCACTATTGTTTTCACTATATATTTTACCTCTTGGGGATGTCATTCGAAAACATAATGTTAACTTTCACTGCTATGCGGATGACACACAGCTGTACATTTCAATGAAACATGGCATGAAGCCCCAAAATTGCCCTCGCTAGAAGCCTGTGTTTCAGACATAAGGAAGTGGATGGCTGAAAACGTTCACTTTTAAACTCGGACAAAACAGAGATGCTTGTTCTAGGTCCCAAGAAACAAAGAGATCTTCTGTTGAATCTGACAATTAATTTTGATGGTTGTAAAGTTGTCTCAAATAAAACTGTGAAGGACCTCGGCGTTACTCTGGACCCTGATCTCTCTTTTGACGAACATATCAAGACTGTTTCAAGGACAGATTTTTTCCATCTACGTAACATTGCAAAATCAGAAATTTTCTGTCCAAAAATTATGCAGAAAAATTAATTCATGCTTTTGTTACTTCTAGTTTAGACTACTGCAATGCTCTACTTTCCGGCTACCCGGATAAAGCACTAAATAAACTTCAGTTAGTGCTAAATACGGCTGCTAGAATCTTGACTAGAACCCCAAAAATTGATCATATTACTCCAGTGCTAGCCTCCCAACACTGGCTTCCTGTTAAGGCAAGGGCTGATTTCAAGGTTTTACTGCTAACCTACAAAGCATTATATGGGCTTGCTCATACCTATCTTTCCGATTTGGTCCTGCCATACATACCTACACGTACGCTATGGTCACAAGACGCAGGCCTCCCGATTGTCCCTAGAATTTCTAAGCAAACAGCTGGAGGCAGGGCATTCTGCTAAAGATCTCAATTTTTATGGAATGGTCTGCCTACCCATGTGAGAGATGCAGACTCGGTCTCAACTTTTAAGTCAACTTTTAAGGAGTGTGAAGGTGAACGGAAAGGCTCTGGAGCAACGAACCGCACTTGCTGTCTCTGCCTGGCCAGTTCCCCTCTCTCCACTGGGATTCTCTGCCTCTAACCCTATTACAGGGGCTGAGTCACTGGCTTACTGATGCTCTTTCACTTGAGTGGGTTGAGTCACTGACGTGATCTTTCTGTCTGGGTTGGCGCCCCCCTTGGGTTGTGCCGTGGCGGAGATCTTTGTGGGCTATACTCGGCCTTGTCTCAGGATGGTAAGTTGGTGGTTGAAGGTATTCCTCTAGTGGTGTGGGGGCTGTGCTTTGGCAAAGTGGGTGGGGTTATATCCTTCCTGTTTTGCCCTGTCCGGGGGTATCATCGGATGGGGCCACAGTGTCTCCTGACCCCTCCTGTCTCAGCCTCCAGTATTTATTCTGCAGTAGTTTATGTGTCGGGGGGCTAGGGTCAGTTTGTTATATCTGGAGTACTTCTCCTGTCTTATCCGGTGTCCTGTGTGAATTTAAGTATGCTCTCTCTAATTCTCTCTTTCTTTCTCTCTTTCGGAGGACCTGAGCCCTAGGACCATGCCTCAGGACTACCTGGCATGATGACTCCTTGCTGTTCCCAGTCCACCTGGCCATGCTGCTGCTCCAGTTTCAACTGTTCTGCCTGCGGCTATGGAACCCTGACCTGTTCACCGGACGTGCTGCCTGTCCCAGACCTGCTGTTTTCAACTCTCTAGAGACCGCAGGAGCGGTAGAGATACTCTTAATGATCGGCTATGAAAAGCCAACTGACATTTACTCCTGAGGTGCTGACTTGCTGCACCCTCGACAACTACTGTGATTATTATTATTTGACCATGCTGGTCATTTATGAACATTTGAACATCTTGGCCATGTTCTGTTATAATCTCCACCCGGCACAACCAGAAGAGGACTGGCCACCCCTCATAGCCTGGTTCTGCTCTAGGTTTCTTCCTAGGTTTTGACCTTTCTAGGGAGTTTTTCCTAGCCACCGTGCTTTTACACCTGCATTGCTTGCTGTTTGGGGTTTTAGGCTGGGTTTCTGTACAGCACTTTGAACAATCAGCTGATGTAAGAAGGGCTATATAAATAAATTTGATTTGATTTTTCAAGTGCACTCAAAAACAGATGTTTATCTTATTTCACTCTTTGGGAGTTCATCAAACACATACAGCAAGCAGTTTGACTTTTCAGACCACAATTGAGGCTGTGTTCACATCCTAGATAGAAGCAGTGTTAAACTATACTTTTATGAGACAATGTGCAAGATAAGTTATAGTTATTATAAGAATGTTTAACTGTCATATACAAAAAATCTGCTCCTCCCTCGATGGGGATCGATCAACTTCACGTTTTTCCAGCTTCCGCCCACAACCTATAACCTGTATATTTGAATTAATACTTGAGTGAGAAGCCCACCATTCACATTCTATTCCATATTCTGAGACATAGGCCTATCCAAGCCTTGACACTTAATGTAGTTGGTCCAAAGTTGGCATCACGACACTCACTTTAATTGGACTGATCATGTATTTCTATCCCAGTTCACTTTCACGACAACAAAGTAATCAGCCTCTCTTTCAGGTAGACTAACACAATACTTGTTGAATTTCATTCATTATAGAATCTTCAGCTTATTAGGACTGAACATGATTTCCTTTACAACCATGTATGTATACCTTTTAATTAATTGATAGTGCAATTAAAGTGTGTAATCAAGTCAGCAGTTTCTTGATTTTGAGTGCCTCGACTCCTTTTAAGTTAATTGAGTATTAGACATTATTAATTTTGTGCCATAGTCTGGTCTAGTGGTAATGCTGATGACTCTGGACCACACATGTCCCTTTGCGGCATGGATTCAAACCTACGCCTTCATATCTGTATTCCTCTACCTTTCTGTCACCCCCTCTCATTTATAACTTGAAATCTCAATAAAGAGAGAAAATACTAATATATATAAAGAAATTAGTCATTTCAAGACCATGTACTACCCAAACATGGTGAAGGGAACATAAATAGAATAACGGGTTTTGACATTGGTGGTGACATTCTGAATTGTTATAGTTAGACCAAATGTTTAAAGTAATACAGAAAAATATTGGTATTTGAGTTCTGATTGACTAAATTGACAACATTTTCAGGCATGTTGTTGTATTTTCCCTTCAATTCACCCGAAACAGCTATTTGTTTGAAAATGCCTTAGTAAGTTACACAGTGTTTGTAAGTTACACAGTATATGTAAGTTGCATAGTATAGTATATGTTCCTGCTGTTCTCTCCTTCAGTTTTTCCTTTTCTTCAAATCTGGTATCAGCCGGTCTTTGCCCAAGATAGTGAAGATAGTTCACTCAGGCCGTTTACCACTGTCTGCTTAAGGAGGTGTGTCCTTAAGCAGACAACAATGCGATAGTGGTCTGCTTAGTTAGTTGACTTCCATTGAGGGAAAAAATGAAGGAGTGGGCTGTCTCTGTTCCTCTTCAGTCTCTGCTTGAGACTCCAGAATGCTGAGTCACAATGACAAGGCAGAAATACAGCCAGGGCAGAGCCTGAGTCAGTCCATACTGTAGTAGAACCAACAGGAGGTTATGACAGGAATAAGCAGGTGTGCAAATTTCACTGGGGACAGGGGGACATGCATTTTTGTCCATCCCACCAGTTTTATCATTGGAATGTGATACAAAACAAGGCAACAGTGTGCTTTAGGACCATGCGGAAGCCTCCGAGCGGTCGGGTAGCCTGTTTGTAGTGTTTATTAGACAAAAAATATGTATACACTACCGGTCAAAAGTTTAACACTCATTCAAGGGTTTTTCTTTCATTTTACTATTTTCTACATTGTAGAATAATAGTGAAGACATCAAAACTATGAAATAACACATATGGAATCATGTAGTAACCAAAAAAGCATATTTTATACTTGAGATTCTTCAAATAGCTACCCCTTGCCTTGATGACAGCTTTGCACACTCTTGGCTTTCTCTCAACCAGCTTCATGAGGTAGTCACCTGGAATGCATTTCAATTAACAGGTGTGTCTTCTTAAAAGTTCATTTGTGGAATTTCCTTCCTTCTTAATGCGTTTGAGCCAATCAGTTGTGTTGTGACTATGTAGGGGTGGGGGGGGGGGGGGGTATACAGAAGATAGCCCTATTTGGTAAAACACTAGTTCCATATTATGGTAAGAACAGCTCAAATAAGTAAAGAGAAATGACAGTCCATCATTACTTTAAGACATGAAGGTCAGTCAATCCGGAAAATTTCAAGAACTTTGAAAGTTTCTTCAAGTGTAGTCACAGAAACCATCATGCGCTATGATGAAACTGGCTCTCATGAGGACCACCACAGGAATGGAAGACCCAGAGTTACCTCTGCTGCAGAGGATGAGTTCATTAGAGTTACCAGCCTCAAAAATTGCAGCCCAAGTAAATGCTTCAGAGTTCAAGTAACATACACATCTCAACATTAACTGTTCAGATGAGACTGTGTGAATCGGGCCTTCATGGTTGAATTGTTGCAAAGAAACCACTACTAAAAGACACCAATAATAATAAAAGACATACTTGGGCCAAGAATCATGAGCAATGGACATTGGACCGGTGGAAATTTGTCCTTTGGTCTGGAGTCCAAATTGGAGATTTTTGGTTCCAACAGCCGTATCTTTGTGAGTGAACGGATTATCTCTGCATGTGTATTTCCCACCGTAAAGCATGGAGGAGGAGGTGTTATGGTGTGGGGGTGGTGGTAACACTTAACCAGAATGGCTACCACAGCATTATGCAGCGATACACCATCCCATCTGGTTTGGGCTTACTGGGACTATCATTTATTTTTCAAAAGGACAATGACCCAACACACCTCCAGGCTGTGTAAGGGCTATTTTACCAAGAAGGAGAATGATGGAGTGCTGCATCAGATGACCTGGCTTCTACAATCCCCCGATCTCAACAAAATTGAGATGGTTTGGGATGAGTCGGACCGCAGAGTGAAGGAAAAGCAGCCAATAAGTGCTCAGCATATGTGAGAATTCCTTCAAGACTGTTGGAAAAGCATTCCAGGTGAAGCTGGTTGAGAGAATGCCAAGAGTGTGCAAAGCTGTCATCAAGGCAAAGGGTGGCTATTTGAAGAATCTCAAAAATAAAATATATTAGCTAGGTGGCTAAAGTTAGCTAGGCTAGGGGTTAAGAGTTAAGGTTAGTTCTAAGGTTAAGGTCAGGAGTTGGGTTAAAGGGTTACGGTTAGGGGAAGGTTTAGCTAACACGCTAAGTAGTGGCAAAGTAACTAAAAAGTTGTAAATAGTTGCAAAGTTGCTAATTAGCAAAAATGCTAAAGTTGTCTGTGAATTGAAGCAACCTTTGGAATGCTAGACGTTCGCGTTTTATGCTCACCCAAACGTATCCTTTAAAAAGGAATGCCAAGCATGTCGTAGAACAAGGTACATTTTTATAAACAGATTAAGATGAAGAGGTCAAGGTGAGAGCATTTACTCCGCCCAAAATCTGTCCGCGTGAGATAAACCCGTCTTTGTGTGGAGGTATATAACAAGAGTGTCAAATTACTTGAGGATTTTGATCGAAGTTTCGTATTGTTTAAGCTTTACAAATGTACTAATATATGCAGGGGCGAAAATCTGATATCAACCTTGGAGGGGACAATTACATGAAATTTTCTCAGGAGCAATTCCTGAGGGGGACACCAAAAGTAGTGCTGTAACACATAGACTATGTTGTAATATGTTAAATGTATATTGAGGGACCATAATCACTACTACTGGATAATTGTTAGGTACAGTAGTTAACTGAAGGGTTGTCCCAACTTGTTTAAATCATTATAATACTACTAATAATAATAGTTATAGCAGTGTTCCTCTCTCTTGAAACGTTTGCAAGAGTTTGCGGTTCTATAAATTGTGGGTGTGGCTGATATGGTTTTGTGTCATCACTGAGGTAACTGGACGATGCTGTGCCACTGTCCCCTATACTGGTGCTGCTGGCAACAAGGGTGACACCTGGTCCTGCCGTGGCTGTGACACTGTCCTCAAGTCTCTCTCCTTGGCACTTTCCCTTTCACCACCCTCACTGACTCACAGTCTGTCTCCTAGAAAAGAAATAAGGTGTTTGCTGTACTCCTAACTACCGGTACCCAAAACTACACAATTAATCACAACAGCAATACCATTGCCTTAAACAAATCTTGGTTCAGTCACCAGTTTAAATTGAGAGTGGGGGTATTCATGGCATTTTCCAATTATGTCCCTATTTTACAAATCAAAAAAATTGAGAACCTTTCATAATGTTGCCAAACAAAGACTCAACAAACTTACCTGAGACTCCCTGTCTCTGCCAGTCTGTCCCCAGCTCTGCTGTCTGTGTGCCATCTGTTGCCTGCTCTGCCTAATGACATCATTGTGAAATATTTCCATTAGCATTTCACTTCTTTCTTATGAACATTTTATCAACTGGTCTTTGAGATATTAGGCTACTAGAGTTCTTACTTTGCGTTTTGGTGTACTGAAAAATACTCTGATGTCCGTCTTTTGACTTTTTTCTGACATTTTTCTACCTGGCTGGCTGGCTGACCGGTCTAGCTGCACACACACATTTACACAACACATGCTGCAACGTTTTGAAATTTTAAAATAGTTTGTTTCATATTGGCAGGCTTCCAACAATAGCTGAATTTGCAAAGCTAGCGAGCACCAATTCCGTTTCTGTGGTGTTTGCTATAATCTTTGCTACCTGGTTAAAGGTGAAAAAAATAAAAAATTCACTAGCGACAATTTAGCTTTTGCAACGAGACCATTAAATATATTTAAGACAATGGTATAAGAGAGTGTAGTTTTGTTCAGTTTGGACTTCAGTTTATCGCTAACCTTATCACACGGACTTTGAAGCACTACAGCTGCATGCTAATCTTGGAATAAACTGACGATAGCAAATATTCCATCTTTGACGACGCCACATAAATGGAATAGGTACTAGCTAGCTTGATAGTTAATGTTTGCTTTAGTTTGCGCGCTAGCTCTGCAAATTCAGCTAGTGTGTGAACCCTGCAACATAAAAAAATATATACATTGCTAAGGCGCGATTGACTGGATTACCTCACGTCAGTTACGTACATTGAGTGCCTTTCGGACAGTAGATACGAGCCCTCTATTACCTTGCCAGCTAAAGAACTGGCAGTGGATCAAACCATTGTGAGGCAAAGGGCGGGGGGGTCGCAATCTTGTGAAATTTAAAAACGCGCTATTAAGTGTCTATAATCAGTACAAGTGCTTTCATTGCGTATTATTAATATTATTGAAATTACATAGTTATGTTTACAGTGATATATTGGGGGGGACAAATCATATTTTCCCCAGGATGGGGGGGTCGTGTCCCCCCCGTCCCCCCTGGGATTTCCGCCTATGAATATATGTGGATGCACGTGGCATTCCGGCAAAATGGAGCAAAACGACGTTTAGTTCTGTGTGTTGTTCACACTCGTACCTGCACTTTCATTGGCTAGAATGGTCCCACCTGATCTTGCCTGTCTTCAATCGTTGAGCACATGTATTTCCATTGTTAGATTGGTCACTCGGCTCTCTTGTCAATATAATAAATAATCTTCGCTTTAGGTCATGTGTATGAGTGGGGTCGTCATCAAATGATCCGCCTAGTTTCTGTTGAAATTCTAAAGGTGATTGGCTACGCTCTGTGAGGGTGGATTTCACTGACGCATTCCGTTTGGAACAATAAATAGAGCGAACAAAGCTCCTTCCAGTTCACAAGTCTGAGAAGACGCATGAAGAAGTTCTTGCTTCAACAGTGATTGAACGGAACTCCTCTGCCTTCGTCCCGCATTATAGAACATTCCGGATTGGATAACATAACACTTACTTGAACTGTAATAGCAAAATAGTTTAAGAAACTCTATTTTTGTAACATTCTTTTAGATATAAAAGAAAATCTGCCAAGATGGAGTCTCAGATCCGCCAGAACTATCACCACGATTGCGAAACTGCCATCAACCGGATGATCAACTTGGAGATGTTTGCCTCCTACACCTACACGTCAATGGTAAGGAGTCTACCAAGATTACCGTTTTGTTGATCTACCTGTATATTGTAATGCCTGGGCTTAAATGGCTTTTTTTCACCTCACTTTTCTGTAGGCCTAGAAAATTAATAGCCAAGAAACTCAACTCCGTTAAGTATATAATTGAGTCTTGCTTGGCTTGGCTATTAAGAGCCTCCAGGTAGATATAGCATTCAAATGAAGCCGGGACTCTATCCTACCTTGGACAGAACGCGTAACAACTCATCGACAGGTTAAGTGGCAGGTTACCAAGTAGACTACGGACTAGGACGAGACTGATTCATGCTTTTGTCATCAAGTTTAGTTGCCACAACAGAATGCTGTCTTGTTTGGGATGTTTTTTCTCTCTTAACCACACTGTCTTGTTTATCCACCCAGGCTTTCTATTTCTCCCGTGACGATGTGGCTCTGTCTGGCTTCGCGCATTTCTTCAAGGAGAACAGCGACGAGGAGCGCGAGCACGCCGACAAGCTACTCTCTTTCCAGAACAAGAGAGGTGGACGCATTCTACTCCAGGACATCAAGGTGAGCCCTAAGCGTAGGAAAGACACTTAGATTGTAGACTGATAGAAAAAAGGTTTATTCTACATAGACTAGAGTTCTCAGTTAAAGGTTCTTCATGGACAAATGGTTCATCTAGAAGGGCAAATGAAGAACCCTTTATGGTTCTAGATGGGTTCTTTTGTTCTCTTAACTGTTTACTTCGTGTGTGTTATTTTGAATGAGTTGTCATTAATGGTAATGCTAAGTGATTTCATCTTGAGGTGTGCCCTAAGTGACTGCCCTGGTATTAGAGCAAGGCGGCTGAAGATGTGGCCATACTGCTAACTGTAGGCTTATGAGTACAGGGATTTGAAATCATTGGATGGGCGCCCTAAGCGTTCATTTTTCCGAAGGAAGTCTTAAGTGGGGGGGGGGGGTTATTATTTTAAAATGTATATTTCTGGGATGGCGAAGCCCACATTATAAATTAAAACCACATTCTCTGTGCTGCATGGCAATATTGACTTGGCCATGTGTGCATACATTTTATGTATAGGTGGCCCCAGCAGGAAGTGAACCATTGGCATTGCAAACGTCATGCCTATGACTGAGCCACACCCTATATGTGCTTAATAAACTAAAGCATATGTGGTTAAAATGACTCTTTACTTTTTGTTTCATTGTTTCCAGTTCGTTCGATCCCTTTAATGTGCCAGATATTCTGGCTAGCTGTGACTGTTAGTAGGTATGCATAGAAACAGCTGCTAGTAGTCCCTAACCCTCCTGTGTTCACTCTGTCCTGTGTAGAAGCCAGATCGTGATGAGTGGGGCAATGGGCTGGAGGCCATGCAGTGTGCTCTGCAGCTGGAGAAGAATGTGAACCAGGCCCTGCTGGACCTGCACAAGATTGCCTCTAACAAGGTTGACCCCCATGTAAGTTATGGAGGAACCACATCACATGTATGTATCACATAGAAGACAGGTACTGTCTCAGAAGCTGATTGGGTTGTTGTAGCTCTGCTAACTAATGACAAAGGATTGTGACCTTCTTCACAAGCACACAATAGTCCACGGATGCACACTATACACACAATGCAGCTAATGCAGGAGTTAGACAACTCAATGAGGTGTTTGCAGATGTCTGTCTGCCCTTATGCCATTACCACCAGGCTCTTGTGTTACTGTATCTACAATAGTAAGTAGTCATTCTCTTGTCTGACCTGTGTTTTCCTTCTTTAGCTGTGTGACTTCCTGGAGACCCATTACCTGAACGAGCAGGTGGAGGCCATTAAGAAGCTGGGAGACCACATCACCAACCTCACCAAGATGGATGCTGTCAACAACAAGATGGCAGAGTACCTGTTTGACAAGCACACCCTGGGAGGCCAGAGCTAAACCACTCCCATCCCCAGGCCTCCAGCCTCGGACCAGGACTCCTGGTTTTTCTGCTCTATTCTGCTGGCTTTGCATTTATAAGGAGGGGGAGAGCATAACAGCTGTAATGTTGACAAATTTGTAATTGGAGGGGAGGTATATTGTAAAATAATTGAGTTACCGATTTTGTCCTGTTGCGCTGTCTTACCGAGCATTTCAATACCTATAACACAAGGATCCTCTTCACTAGGTGTGACTTCTCATTTTTCAAGCTGAAGAATAAAACCTTTTTTGAGCTGGATTCACTGTTTGCTACTGTGTATGAATGACACATGGGACTGATACATGTTGCGTTTATTTATGTTTATCCAATTGTCATGAGCCCAAAGTCTACCATCTGCATTAATTTCTCCATAGAAATGATAAATACTGACAATTTTAGGCTTACAACAGCAACTGAGGGTTAATTAGAAGTTTGACATGAGCTTTATAAGGGCTGTTACACATAATGTAATGGTGCAATGTATATTCAGGTCCCATAACAGCTAGGTCATTAACTGTGAAATGGGTAACCAACTTCACTACAGTTGCTGTAGCCTTTAACCTGAGGAATTTAAAAGTCAGGTCATTCTGTGACATGTGCGCAAGTAAACTAGCAAGCTGTTATGACCCACGGGTTGCTGGTTGAAGGACAATATTTGGTATCGGTATATTTAAATGACACGCTACTGCTCATTTAAATTCATACTTGAGTAGCCTTTTCACATTCTTCCACGTTTTGAGCCATATGCCTATCCAAGCCTATGAATAAGGCACTTGGACTGTAGAGGGATACCTGGTAAAATATGACAACCTTACTCAAACTTATTGTGAGAAGCTTGTAGAAGGCTACCTGAAACGTTTGACCCAAGTTAAACAATTTAAAGGCAATGCTACAAAATTCTGTGTAAACTTCTGGCCCACTGGGAATAACCTGAAATCATTCTATTCTGACATTTCACCTTAAAATAAAGTGGTGATCCTAACTGAACGAAGACAAATTTTTACTCTTATGTCAGGAATTGTGAAACTGATTAAATGTATTCAGCTAATGTATATCTATATAAACATAAATTGCAAAATAGTTGAGATTTTCGATGTACCCATTCCATGGCACATGGTTTATGAATTGATATGCAAAACAACGCCTGATTCAATACTTTGAATTTTTCCATTTAAATAACTATACAAAATTCTTCCAACTAATAGAATGTTATATATATGGGGGGTACAATCTTCCCAGCTCTGCAGATTCTGCTGTGAGGCAGAGTCATTAGATCATTTATTTTGGTATTGTCCATATGTAGCTCGTTTTTGGTCACAGGTCCAGGAATGGCTGAAGAATTGCAACATTAGCCTAGAACTAACGCTACAGATAGCAATACTGAGTGATTTGAAAAGCCATAGTCAATCAATAATATTATTTTAGCAAAAATGTTTATTTTTAATTTACAATCTGTAGAAGCTATGAGAATAGGAAGGTTCAATTATTTTGTAAAGTATCACAGCACAGTTGAAAAATATATGGCAAATAGAAATCTGAAATGGATGATGTTGAGAGATAGATGGGAGGGGTTGAATGGAGCTGAAGGGTGGGACTAATCACAAGATAAACAATGTAAAGCATATGGGATCTGTAAAATGTATATAGGTTCGTAACTTCTGTGAAATAGCATAGTTACAAATAGAACTCAAACTGGATGGACATCAGAAATAGAGGAAGGACTAAGAACAAACAAGAGAGAACTATTGTAAAGTAGACTGTGTCTGTAAAATGTGTATAAGATGTATAAGTTGATGGTAAAAGCAGAAGTGTTTATTAGTTTACTCCAATTGGGGGATCGGTGGTAGGGTTTGCGGGGAATAATAATAAAGGTATATTCTTTAAAAAACGTATGTATGTCTATATAGATATGTGTATGTATATATGCCTATATGTATGCATGCGTGTATGGATAAATTTATTTACCCCAAAAATATGGGGGATTGGAAATGATGCAGACAATTACATTGGAAGCAACATTCTTTCCGTAATATTAAGCTGATCCACCCCTTTTTAATAAAAAAAATAAAAAAAATGTATATCTTCTTTTGGATTAACACTAAACAGTCAAAAATGCAATTTCAGAATGTGTGGGGGACATGTTCCTATTTCTCTCCCTCCTTCCCACTCGTATTCCTGTCCTAACCTCTTTGTTCTATGTGGACCGACTCAGGCTATGCACTGGCTGTATTTCTAGCTTGTCATTGTGACTCAGCATTCTGGAGTCTCAAGCAGAGAGAAGAGGAAGTGAAACATCCCACTCCCTAATGTTTTCTGTTTCAATTGTAGTCAACGCAATGGTATCTATGGGACAGGCTGTATCACAACCGGCCGTGATTGGGAGTCCCATAGGCCGGTGCACAATTGGCCCAGTGTCGTCCAGGTTTGGCCGGGGCAGGCTGTCATTGCAAATAAGAATTTGTTCTTAACTGACTTGCCTAGTTAAATAAAGGTTCAATAAAAATTTAAAAAAATGGCCTGAGTGAACTACATTCATTATCCAACATATTTGGTTTCAAGGCCAATCTATTCTGTTATCACAGTGACAATGGTGGAAGGAGGCGGGGTCTCGTGACTGGCGGTGGTGAGAGGGTGAAGACCGGCTGATACCAGATTTGAAGAAAAGGAAAAAGGGAAGGAGAGAACAGCAGGAACATATACTATTCTATGTAACTTACTCATGCATTTTTAAACAAACAGCTCTTAAATGATTGTTTCTGTTTAATTTGGGAGGGAAAATACATCAACAACTTTAGTGATATTTTGGTCAATATACCGCAATCACAACTCAAATACCAATATTTTCTGTATTACTGTAAACTGTTGGTCTAACTCTAACAATTCAGAAAGTCAGCACCAAACCCCTCATATAACATTTAAATGTCAAAACCCATTATTCTATTTGTGTCCCCGTCACCACATATACATATACCTAGTACATAGTCTTGAAATTAAATGTTTAAAAAATATATATTTATTAGTATTGTCTCTCTCTTTATTGAAATAGAAAGTTATGAATGAGAGGGGGAGACAGAAAGGTGAAGAAATGTTTGGTGTTTCAGCCTAGCTCAGCGCTTTCTGTGGTGGTGGGACATGCCAGCAGAAAATACGGAGCATGCACCATGATTGGCTCAGTGTTCTGTCACTTATGGGGACACTACGTCACCACCAAGTCTAAAAGGTAGAGCTCGAAAATTCCAGCCCCTTGGGTGCTGCCATAGAGTTACATTAGAAGTGCCCATCCAAGAAGGCTCAAGGTCATTGGCCACAGATAAAATGACGTCAAATCATGTTATATCTACAGTAGCATTGATTGGACTGATCATGTCAACATCATACTTTCAAAATCTTAGCTAGCAGTCATCATCATGAATCAAGTCGACAAACAACTGTTAACTCGGAACTGCAAAATCTGACTTGAGTGAGTTCAAGACAACTGGGAACTCGGGAAAAACGAGCTACGACTGGTAAATACGTTTTGAACTTTCATCCAACTTGGAATTGCAAATCGGGAACTCTGGCCTCTTTCTAGAGCTACGACCTGAAGATCACTGAAGTCATCATGATTCAACCTTTTTCCCCCCGAGTTCTCAGTTGTCTTGAAAGCACCATAATTCCAGAGAAAACCAGACTTTGATGACAAAGTTTGATGACAATATTTGCTAACAAAGGACCGCTGCGCCACCTTCCTGTTCAAGTGAGCACAGCACAACAAGTCCAAAAATGTCTTGTATACTGCTGCATAAATGATGTAATATGAAGGGGAGAAACAGTTGAAGTCGGAAGTTTACATACACCTTAGCCAAATACATTTAAACTCAGTTTTTCACAATTCCTGACATTTAATCCTAGTAAAAATTCCCTGTTTTAGGTCAGCTACGATCCCCACTTTATTTTAAGAATGTGAAATGTCAGAATATTAATAGAGAGAATGATTTATTACAGCTTTAATTTCTTTCATCACATTCCCATTGGGTCAGAAGTTTACATACACTTAGTATTTGGTAGCATTGCCTTTAAATTGTTTAACTTGGGTCAAACATTTTGGGTAGCCTTCCACAAGCTTCCCACAATAAATTGGGTGAATTCTGGCCAATTCCTCCTGACTGAACTGGTGTAACTGAGTCAGGTTTGTAGGCCTCCTTGCTCACACAGGCTTTTTCAGTTCTGCTCACACATTTTCTATGGGATTGAGGTCAGGGCTTTGTGATGGCCACTTCAATATCTTGACTTTGTTGTCTTTAAGCCATTTTGCCACAACTTTGGAAGTATGCTTGGGGTCATTGTCCATTTGGAAGACCCATTTGCGACCAAGCTTTAACTTGCTGACTGATGTCTTGAGATGTTGCTTCAATATATCCACATAATTGTCCTCCCTCACAATGCCATCTATTTTGTGAAGTGCACCAGTCCCTCCTGCAGCAATGCACCTCCACAACATGATGCTGCCCCCCCTGTGCTGCATGGTTGGGATGGTGTTCTTCGGCTTGCAAGCTTCCCCCCTTTTCCTCCAAACATAACGAGGGTCATTATGGCCAAACAGTTATATTTTTGTTTCATCAGACCAGAGGACATTTCCCCAAAAAGTATGATCTTTGTCCCAATGTGAAGTTGAAAACCGTAGTCTGGCTTTTTTATTGCGGTTTTGGAGCAGTGGCTTCTTCCTTGCTGAGCGGCCTTTCGGGTTACGTCGATATAGGACTCGTTTTACTGTGGATATAGATAATTTTGTACCTGTTTCCTCCAGCATCTTCACAAGGTCCTTTGCTGTTGTTCTGGGATTGGTTTGCACTTTTTGCACCAAAGTACGTTCATCTATAGGAGACAGAATGCGTCTCCTTCCTGAGCGGTATGACGGCTGCGTGGTCCCATGGTGTTTATACTTGCGTACTATGATGTCAAGCAAAGAAGCACTGAGTTTGAAGGTAGGCCTTGAAATACATCCACAGCCACACCTCCAATTGACTCAAATAATGCCAATTAGCCTACCAGAAGCTTCTAAAGCCATGACATCATTTTCTGGAATTTTCATAGCTGTTTAAAGGCACAGTCAACTTAGTGTATGTAAACTTTTGACCCACTGGAATTGTGATACAGTGAATTATAAGTGAAAAAATCTGTCTGTAAACAATTGTTGGAAAAATTACTTGTGTCATGCACAAAGTACATGTCCTAACCGACTTGCCAAAACTATAGTTTGTTAACAAGAAATTTGTGGAGTGGTTGAAAAACGAGTTTTAATGACTCCAACCTAAGTGTATGTAAACTTCTGACTTCAACTGTATATGTCCCCAACACTTCTAAAACCAAAGTTGGGAATAATAGTGGGAGGGAGGGAGCAATAGGAAGAGAAGCGGGAAAAGTACAGACTAAAAACGCTGTCTCACCCTTCAGAACTTCAACAGAAAGAGTTATGTAATGGTTAATCATTTACAGTATTACTTACTGTTTATTACTTTGTGTGGCTGGTCACATGATGGACCCGGTCATGACTTTAACAACTAAACACAGGTCACGGGGGTTTTAATGCTATGTTTGGTCTTCTGCTAAAACAAAGGTAACTTAGAATGAGTGAGGGTTGCTGCTGACTAACAACAGTTCATAAGGGTTGCTGCTGACTAACAACAGTTCATAAGGGTTGCTGCTGACTAATAACAGTTCATAAGGGTTGCTGCTGACTAATAACAGTTCATAAGGGTTGCTGCTGACTAACAACAGTTCATAAGGGTTGCTACTCACTAGCAACAGTTCATAAAGGTTGCAGCTGACTAACAACAGTTCATAAGGGTTGCTGCTGACTAATAACAGTTCATAAGGGTTGCTGCTGACTAACAACAGTTCATAAGGGTTGCTGCTGACTAACAACAGTTCATAAGGGTTGCTGCTGACTAATAACAGTTCATAGGGGTTGCTGCTGACTAATAACAGTTCATAAGGGTTGCTACTGACGAGCAACAGTTCATAAAGGTTGCAGCTGACTAACAACAGTTCATAAGGGTTGCTGCTGACTAACAACAGTTCATAAGGGTTGCTGCTGACTAACAACAGTTCATAAGGGTTGCAGCTGACTAACAACAGTTCATAAGGGTTGCTGCTGACTAACAACAGTTCATAAGGGTTGCTGCTGACTAACAACAGTTGAGATGACAGAAATGACAGGGACATTTGTCCTTTTGTGATACTATGAAACTGACTCAAAATCTCAATCCTCCTGATCTGAATCATGGATTACTATCTCTCCTGGCCCACAGACTAGGCCTACTGTCAGTGTATGGATTTATAACTAGGCCTATATGCTTGACTTTTCACAACAACAAAAAAGGAATGCCAAGTATGTCACAGCCCTTTTTGTAGCACCGGTTTAAGCATAAGTCTACTGTCACCCCCAACAGTCTGAAGAGGCTTCGACTCATTGTCTACAAAACTTTGTTTGCACTAATAATGAAAACATTACGCTATGAAGGGAGGTTCAGCCTAGAAGAGTTGGTCAAACGGAGAGCACACATTACAAGGATTATCTATGTTCAAACACCCTTACCCCCATTTGAAGCAACTTTATAATTTTTCAACAAACAATAAACCTAGATAGTAGCGCCAGATAGATAGAGCCTGTTTTGGGTTACATGTTAGGGAAAAGGCAGTTCTGTTCTCAAACAATTGGAGTAGAGGTGCTACCTTACATATTAGGCCAGTACAGACCAGGGGCCGTATACAATTTAGCAAGCCTGTTGTCAGAGTAGGAGTGATGATCTAGGATCAGGTCCTCCCTGTCCACGTACTCTTGGGTCCATTACCTGTAAAAAAAAAAAAATCAAAGGCAATGTTTATATGACAACATTTCAAACAGCCCCTTATTTACCACATTCTTGCAGTTATACACTTTTTATACATGTCAGTGGGGTAACTGGCAAATTGGGAGGGGTGGGAGCATGGGGGTGTTGTTAAACCATGGGGGCTGTTTGCATCAAATTAGGGATGTGTTAAACAATGGACATGTTAATGAATTGACCTACAAATAATCAGAGAACCATTCACACAGACCTGATACCTGTCATTTGGTTACAGGGTCTGTATAAATGCAATTATAATGACTAGGTCTTTAGGTGGGTTTTGTTCTTCTTCGTTTTTTTTACCACCTACCCCTTTCACAAAAAATCTGGCAAAAAGAAGCAGGCATGGTCAATTAGTGGGAATCGGTCTTTGTATGAAAGGGATATTATTCATTAAGATCTAAAAGGCAAAACTGATCCTAACTCAGCAATCTTAGTCTGAGACGCTTCATACATACTGCCCCAGAAGACCTAGTTCTTATGAATACCAATGTCGTTTCAACTACATGGATGTATTGAGCAATAACCCAGCACCCTGAAAGCACCCTGTCAACAGTTGTGGAAGATCAGGTCATGTGAACTGAAGTTGTTAGGAAGGTTACTTTATTACTGTAGTCTGTGATTTTCATTAGCTGTAAAAAGTTTTCCACTTCACAGTTTTAGCTTAATAACCTATGTATGGTTAGATGTATGTAGCTACTGATTTTGTGGAGGCTTTATTTTTAGGCTAATGTGGGCAACTTTGATAGGCCACTTGTCAACTACAATATGTCATTTCAAACCGAAAGTAATGTATTGTGAAAGAAAATGCAACAAAAGCCATCATATCTGTCTCTGTCCACATACTGTATTCCCATACCTCATACTGCAAATTGAGTTTATATGAAAAAGTGTGATAAACCCTACAGTTTTTCTTTTGACTGCCTTCTGAAAAAAGGTAAATAATTAAGCAACATGTGCTATTGCAGTTCACAGAACTGCGTCACAACCATAGAGGAGTAAAGTTCAATTCCTTTAATAGCCGAAATAAAATGTAGACCTAGACTATTTCTCAATTAGCCTGTTATCAGAAATAATTGTCAAATTAGCACTATTTTCTTCTCAGGATATAATACACACATTTTGCAACAATAACAGCTGTATTTAAACTGTAGCACTGCTTTTGGTTGATACTGTTTTAGATGTTGCCAATAAAATGTTTCTTTGTAACAAACATTGATTTCTTCAGGTCATTGTGTCTGAGCGAGATCATCATCCAATGATCCGTCTACTTCCTGAGGGTGGATTTCACTGACGCATTCCGTTTGGAACTATAAATGCAGCGAACAAGGCTCCTTTCATTTCACAACTAGTGATGGGCATTTCGGCTCATTTGGCTCCCAAACGGCTCTTTAAAAAAATATATGTCAAACAGTTTTGTGATAGTTTGACTATGATTGGTGTTAAAACAATTCTAATTCAATTATTAGATGAAATCATACTCTACCTTAATTAACCACAATGTAGTTAAAAAATGCATTGGTTTGTTATTAAAAAGAATGCTATTAAACATTTGCATTTAAAGTAGAACTTTTTTAATGCTTCCGACTCATTTTCCAGCTGTTGTTTTCACAGCTGTCCTTCCTCTCTGTCCTCGGCTGCTAAGTGTGTGACTGTGAGTGAGTTGGCTCGGCCCTCCCTCACGCATCTTTGGTTCATTGGTTGACACTGCGTGTTTGATGGACAGGAACAACAGGTGAGGCTGTTAGTCTGAGCAGACAGTCAGAACGAATGTGTGTGCGCTTGAGCATTTAGGCCTATATTATTGTATATATTTTTTCATTCTTTGAATTAGTTATTCATTTAAATCTTTTGATTATTCGTATCTTTATTTTATTGTTTTTTTCAAATAGAGCCGGCTCTCAACGTTTACCTACACGAGCCGACTCGTTTGCGAACGACCCGTCACTATTCACATCTGTGGGTAGACGCATCTAGAAGTTCTTGCTTCAACAGTGATTGAACGGAACTCCTCTGCCTTCGTTCCGCACTATAGAACATTCTGGATTCATAACTTAACACGTACCCGAACTGTAATAGTAAAATAGTCTAAGAAACTCTATTTTTTGTTCCGTTCAGTTTGATATAAAAAATATGCCAAGATGCAGTCTCAGATCTGCCAGAACTACGACAGCGTCTGCGAAACTGCCATCGACCTGATGATCAACATGTTGATGTTTTCCTCTTGTACATACACTTCAATGGTAAGGAGACTGCAATTGGCTACCAAGGGGACAATTTTCTTGCTCTACACAGTGTGTATGATTAGGCCAGATCGTGATGAGTGGGGCAATGGGCTGGAGGCCATGCAGTGTGCTCTGTAGCTGGAGAAGAATGTGAACCAGGCCCTGCTGGACCTGCACAAGATTGTCTCTGACAAGGTTGACCCCCATGTAAGTTATGGTGGAACCACATCACATGTATGTATCACATAGAAGACAGGTACTGTCCCAGGAGATGATCAGGTTGTTGTAGCTCTGATAACTAATGACACAGGATTGTGTGACCTGCTTCTTCACACAAACACAATAGTCCACAGATGCACACTATACACACAATGCAGCTCATGCAGGAGCTGGACAGCTGCAAACACCTCATTGAGTTAGCTGCCCTTTTGCTATTACCACCAGGCTCTTGTGTGTTACTGTATCGACAATAGTCTGTAGTCATTCTCTTGTCTGACCTGTGTTTTCCCTCTTTAGCTGTGTGACTTCCTGGAGACCCATTACCTGAACGAGCAGGTGGAGGCCATTAAGAAGCTGGGAGACCACATCACCAACCTCACCAAGATGGATGCTGTCAACAACAAGATGGCAGAGTACCTGTTTGACAAGCACACCCTGGGAGGCCAGAGCTGAACCACGTCCATCCCCAGGCTACGGCCTCCAGCCTCTGACCAGGACTCCCGGCTACTCTGCTCTATCCTGCTGCCTTTGCGTCTTTAAGGAGGGCGAGTGTTGAACTGGTACAGAGCAATACATCTGTTTCAGTTTGACAACACTGTACTAGATTTGGGAGGGAATGCACCTTGTGAAACAATTAAGTAAAAAGATCATAAAAGTTGTTGCATTTGAGTAATGGATGTATCAGTTTATTCTGGTGTTTGCGCTTACTGAGTAGCTCAATGCCAAACAAGGGTCCTCTTCACTAAGTGTATAACTGGTCATATTTAATCTGCACTGAATCTGAAGAATGAAACATTTTGAGCTGGATTTACTTTGTTTAACTCAAATGCTGTTTGCCCAAAGTCTACATCTACATGTATTTATATATGTTTTAAATGATAATACTGACAATTGTAGGCCTACAGTGACTTCGAGGGTCATAAAATGGGGAAAGGTTGACTTGCGGTTTAAAGGACACTACCTCTGATGAACACAGAGTGGCGCCATTACCGTATATTGTCACGGTGCCTTAATGCGTGGCCCATAAAACAACCGTCAACTCTAGGGCCATAACGGAGTGAAATGAGAGCCACATTTACTAGATCAAATGGTGGTCTGTGGAGACGTATGTTATATGCATAATAACATTTAAATATGTACATGATAGCAGACATCCTTTGAAATTGTGTATCAATAAGTTGGGCTCTTTACGGCTCCCCTCCCACAGTCTGAAGATGAACCATAACACAGGATGACAATAGACCAAGGGGAAAAAAATCCCAGACTGACAAATGGCCTTCAAAGTAGTTTTCTCTTTCACAGCAATGGATAGTTTTTTCCAGGCATTGCACAAGAGAAATAATAGCCAAACAGATGGGGATGGAAAGATTAATTTGAGTGAAGTCGGGTTTTGGTGTTTCACACGCGTTTCGAGAGCGAGTGACCAATGGCTTATAAAGTGGATGATAAGTAGTTGGCACAGCGATATTAAGGAAGATTAACGGACGGGGGAGGGAGAACGCGACTGGGGGAGGGGGTGGTGCGGCAGCGCAACAGTTCTGTCAACACGGAGTCCATAATTCATCGTTAACAAAAGGAAGACGTTTGGGTTTAAATTGGGGATTGCAATCGGGTGAGTTCTGTTGGTGTATGTTCACGTGGTAGCCTTTACTCCACACTGCATTTTAAAAGTGTATAATTAGACAGCCTAGAGGTCATTCAAACTCTTGTGCTATGCTCGGTAAATCTGATAGCGAGAGCGGCTATGGTGAATGGGACGTCCAGTGTTACCGGTTGATGGGCACAATATTTGCCATATCTTATTAACATATTTCTTGACATACGTATGTCTGACATACGCTATTGCTGCTTTGAATTAATACTTGAGAGAGTAGCCTGCCATTCACATTCTATTACATATTCTGAGCCATCGCCTATCCACGCCTTTACGCATAAAGTGCTTAGCCGTTTCCACTGGTCCAAAGTTGGCGACACTTATTTAATTGGATTTATAATGTATTTTTATCCGTTTACTTTCATTAGGTGAAAAACAACTATTTCACTGTCGCTACCTCACCTCTGATTTTATGTGTGTGCATATGTCTAATGTCCACCCCTCTCCCTCCCCTCCAAAGCTCCCTGCGTGCGTGACAACCAGCCCATATGAAATATCGAAGTTGGCGCTTATTTTGGGTTAAAATAATTTTTCGACGGGTACATTTGTGTCTTGTGCCATGTTTGCTTGGTAAGCCGTTAAATCCTGTTTTTGTATCTGTTAGTGGAGCCAAAAGTACCAAATTGGAGGAGACGTACTTCTATGATGTTGGTTACAGTGTGCACCACGCATGCGCATTGCACGAGGCAGGCTTGATGATGATGACAATGGTGATGATGAAGATGAGACAGTGCACTCCAGTCTCAGATGGTCAAGTTCCTTTTTTTTACTGACTCGCGCAATAGCGAGGGCCATACAGTCAGTCATAAGCACCACGTAGCTACTAAGCCTTGAACCCGCTCAAAATCCCGCTGCCAGCTGTTCACCTCTCCTGTCATCTCTTTACCACCGCTAGCGCGCTACTCTGTCCTCAGTTCCCATGTTTGTACCTACTTGTTTTGCATTGTGTCTGGTCTGTGCTCCCATGGAAATATGAGCCAAATCACCAATCCCAAAACTAGTCCCTCCCCCTACAGTTTTGGGGCGGCAGGTAGCCTAGTGGTTGGGACGTTGGGCCAGTATAAACGAAAGGTTGCTGGATAGAATCCCTGCGCTGACACGGTCAAAATCTGTCGTTCTTCCCCTCAAGTTAACCCACTGTTCCTCAGTAGGCTGTCATTGTAACTAAGAATTTGTTCTTAACTGACTTGTCTGGTAAAATATGTATATTTTTTAAAGACAGCTGGATGGGTGTAAACAATAGTAGCTTGTTCTGTCTAACCCACAAAACAGACAGGTGTGATGATGATGTGTGCCATGATTGTTTCCTACATACTCTTGTTGTTCAGGATCTAAACATAGAAGGCAGATAAATGGCATGTTTTCCAGAGGAAGTCAGAAACAATTCAGATGATCAAGGTCTCATTTTGTGATGGAATTTGGGTTGATGAAGTCATGTTGGAAAGTTCCTGCCTGGATTCAGCTGTAATCTTTTCTCCTTTTCAAATCATTTAACATCTGCTTTACTTGAAGTCCTACTCCAGTCTCCTTTTCAGCTAATTTACCACGCAATTTACTTAACAAAAGGCACAACTCGATAGATGGTTCAGGTAAGTCATGACATGGCACAAGGTGGGGATGGGGGGCTTTCCTCTTTTGTTCTTTATTGCTCCTATATTGTTCCTCAAGCAAAAGGGGAGGACGATGACATCACAACTTCCCATCAAACCAAATAAAATGCAATTGTGTTCATTGTCTGTAGCTTATGCCTGCCCATACAATTAAACCCACTGTTACCATGGGGCACTCTGTTCAAAACGTTGACGTCAGAAAACCATTCGCCTTTCACGACGCCACCCATGGAGTGTGCGGTTGTGAGGCAGGTTGGACGTATTGCCAAATTCTCTAAAGTGACGTTAGAGGCGGCCTATGGTAGAGAAATGAACATTCAATTCCAATTCAGTGCCAATTGCACACTCCCTCAAAGCTTGAGACATCTGTGGCATCATGTTGTGTGACAAACTGCACATTTTAGAGTGGCCTTTTATTGCACCTGTGTAATGATCATGCTGATTAATCAGCTTCTTGATATGCCACAGGTGGTTGGATTATCTTTGCAAAGGAGAAATGTCTTCTAACAGGGATGTAAACAAATTTGTGCACAACATTTGAGAGAAATAAGCTTTTTGTGCATATGGAACATTTCTGGGATATTTTATTTCAGCTCATGAAACATGGGATCAACACTTTACATGTTGCGTTTATATTTTTGTTCTGTTATTTGATCGATTTTTCTGTTATTCCAAGGGTTTTATACAGTACCAGTCAAAAGTTTGGACACACCTACCCATTCAAGGGTTTTTCTTTATTTGTACTATTTTCTACATGGTAGAATAATAGTGAAGACATCAAAACTATGAAATAACACATATGGATTCATGTAGTAACCAAAAAATTCTTAATCAAATAAAATAAAGTAGCCACCCTTTGCCTTGATGACAGCTTTGCACACTCTTGGCATTCTCTCAACCAGCTTCACCTAGAATGCTTTTCCAACACTTGAAGGAGTTCCCACATATGCTGAGCATATGCTTTTCCTTCACTCTGCGGTCCAACTCATCCCAAACCATCTCAATCGGGTTGAGGTCAGGTGAGTGTGGAGGCCAGGTCATCTGATGCAACACTCCATCACTCTCCTTCTTGGTCAAATAGCCCTTACACAGCCTGGAGGTGTGTTGGGTCATTGTCCTGTTGAAAAACAAATGATCGTCCCACTAAGCACAAACCAGATGGGATGGAGTTTCGCTGCAGAATGCTGTGGTAGCCATGCTGGTTAGTGTACCTTGAATTCTGAATAAATCACCAACAGTGTCACCATCACACCTCCTCCTCCATGCTTCACGGTGGGAACCACACATGCGGAGATCCGTTCACCTGGCTGTTTCACAACCAGCTGTGATTGAGAGTCCCATAGGAGGTCGCACAATTGGCCCTGCATCGTCCGGGTTTGGCCGGGGTAGGCCGTCATTGTAAATAAGAATTTGTTCTTAACTGACTTGCCTAGTTATATAAAAAAAAGTCCTCGCATCCCTGACCTTTGCGAACTGCAAATGTATAACTGAATCTAGATAGGCACTTTCCAACATGAGTTCACCCATACAAATTCTTCAGGATATTATTTCATCTGGACTTCACTGCAGAATAACTTGAACGGCCAATGGCCCAATAGAATCAACCAGGAGCGTGTTTAGCTAGGCCTATTCCAATGACCCTGGCCAGCACAAACCAATCCAAAGGCTTATACTATTATGTGACCATAAAACCCTTGGAATAACAGTGACTTTCGCCAAGACCGGAAGCGAAAAAAGAACCCTCCAACAGAGTGGTCAGTCAGGCATGAAAACCCTAACCACTGACACAGTGATCTACCTGTCAACCAGTATCTAATCAGCAAGGCCCTGCCCTTAATCCCTGCATTCAGCCACCATGACCAGCTTAAGGGAGCGTACCACGGTGAGTGAGAAGTGGCGGCCGACCCTATGCTACTCAACCAAGCTAGCCTCCGTCTCACCGCACTGTGCGTGTGCTTGTGTGTGTGTGTGTGTGTGTGTGTGTGTGTGTAAGCGTGCGTGTACGTGTGTGATCTTGACTGGTGAAGTCACAAGCCTATTAGCCAGCAGTCTATAACCTCTTATGTTTGCCGCCCCTCACTCACCATCACATAGCTGTGTTTACTAATCCTGCGCCGTTCACTCTACCTGTTGGGATTTAACGGGTTGATTTGACAAGCCCCAAATTAGATATTGTCATGGAAATGTGATTATTGGTTTGGATAACTAGGTGGGATCTGTCTGTGTGACAGCAGGTGATGTTGTGGGGGTTAATGGTAGTGGCTTAGGGTGGATAAGGGATAGTAGGGGATAGGACAGGAACGGGAGCAGAGAGCGAACTGACCTGTCCCTAATTTAGTTAAGCTCTGGGATTTGGGGATTACCTTTGGCAATTAATCTTGTTACGTGTCTGTGCACAGTGAGAGGAGGACAGCAGATGTTGGAGGGTCAGAGTGTGTGTGTGGCATAATGCAGCCTTGCAGGGAGGTATTCATATGCATATGTAACAGAGCTGGTCTTGTGTGCATGTTAGTATGTTTGTGTGTGGATGTGCATGCATGTGTGTGTGTCAACAGCCAGCCTGTGATGGAGTCAGGGGGATTAGTGATGGACACTATGAACCAAGATAGGAAGGAGGGAGGGAGAGGAGGAAGGGAGGGAGAACGACATAGGGGGATATGGAAGGGAGGAGAGAGAGATAGAGAAAGGGTTGGTGAGAGGGAGGCAGCGGGTGAGGAGGGAGGGGATACCGGACACAGACGGGATGAGAGCGAGGGAGTAGATAGAGAGATTAACTGATGAGAGGAAGGGGTGGAGTGAGAGGGAGGCAGGGGGTGATGATGGGGGAAGAAAGTCTCAAGAGGAGAGTGGGATTTAGAAGAGTCAGGAATAGAGGGATGAGTAGGAAGTTTAGTATCGGAGGGGGGGAGAGAGTGTATAGGAAATAAAGGGAGAGGGAGTGTGAGGAAAAAGAGGAAAAATAGACATATGGAGAGAGATATATTGATGAACTGGATAATGGGTGTGAGAAAGGGAAAAGCAGACAAAAAAATCATAGAGAGAGAAGGAGAGAGACAGACAGGGAGATTTTATTTGATTTAGGATCTCCATTAGCTGAAGCCAATGAAAAAGACATTACAGAAAAAAATACTTTACAATCTACATACATTTAAAACCCTTAATATGTAGACATTCCAGACGTGTGTGTGTGTATCTATCAGTAACACAGACATGTCAGTACATACACACACAAAGTAGGAGAGAGAGAGAAAGAGAGCTAGAGGGAGACAGATTGGGAGCCAAGGCAAAGCCTTATCCCTTAGGCTTTGTTTTAAATGAAGGGACAACACGAGGGCGAGAGATGGTTGCCTTACAATTGTACGTTGAATCAACGTCAATGCCATTTTGTTCAGCAAACTCACAATCCTGTTGCAGCTGGTTGCCTTACAATTGTACGTTGATTCAAACCTCAATCCTGACTTGCAAAGTGATGTGTAATTCCTAATGAAATCCAGAGTGAGGTTATCCAACAATTGGAATGGTTAATCACCAGCAAACCTGCATTGAGAATGACTGTAAGGAAGATTGATTATTGGGACTACCAAAATCAGATTAACTGGAACAGCCACCTCAGTGACAGGTGCAAAAAGTCCAACTACTAACAGATTGAATTAGATTGGAAAATGTATCTTATTTATGTTGGTGTAATCAACCAATTAATGTACATGCAATTTTTATTTTTTTTAACAATTCTGAAAATCAACCTGCAATAGAGCATGCTGGGAAATATAACGACGGCAGTGGTTTTGAGCAAACATACTGTACATTTGTAGTCTTACCTAACAAGCTTGTTCAAATTCAGGTCACTTCGAGCAGTTTGTTGATACAACGTAGAATTATGAGGCAACCCAGCTGCAGTAGGATTGTGAGTACACAAAACTTTGGGCATACAGCTGACCCAACATACAGTGTTGCCTACCGAAGGCAAACATGGATTTGTAAATTTACCCAAGCTTTTTCAAATTCAGCTCACTTTGAGAAAAGTTTGTAGAGTGAACAAACGTTCACACATTAGCTACATTTCTTGTCCTTCTGAAGTCCACCCAGTTCACAGAACAATGCTGATTAAGTTAAGTTGGCTTTTTTACAGTGAAGACAAACATGAATTTGTATTTTGACTAAACAATTTTTTATACATTCAGCTCATGCAAACTTTGTTGAGTGAACACATTAGCTCAATCTATTGTCTTATGTCCACCAAACTCACAGAATAATGCTGATTAAGCAATTGGTTAAGTTGGCGCTATTCTATCACAGGGCATTACCTACCAATCTGTCTCTTTAAAGCTGACTGTCAAGCGAAGGTGCATTGACTCGGTTCTTACTTACCATGTTTCGGGAAAAATGGTATAACTCAGCAGGGTACACTCTAAAATAAAGGTGCAATTTGAATCCAAATAAGGTTATTGAGAGCAATTTCACAGGGTAACCATTTTAGGATATCTAGAGAACCATGAATGGGATGGTTGTTTGAAGAATCATACAAAAATCCTAAACCAGAAATGTTTCGGCCCTCCAGGAGCGCAATTTAATAGCCCTGCTGTAGGGGTTAAGCCTTATTTGCATATTTCCCAGGGTGCCTTTCCAGTTCAATTTAGTTTTACAGTACCACCTATGACTGTGTTTTCTGGTGACAGAGACATGGTTGTTGCATTCATTCATTTTCAATCCTGTGGCAAAGTGAGAGTAGGGACATCCAACATTTATTGAATAAAATCACCCTCAACCTGCATTCAGAATGACTGCCACGGTTGGGAAGATAAAGATATGAGACTACCTTAAACATATCTAAACTGGAACAATCATTTCAGTAACGGGTTAAGTAAATCCAAGTAACAGATTGGAATAGTTTAGGAAAATGTATGTTATTTATATTTGAGTAGAATGAGATTAATTAATTAATCAATGTTCATGCAAAAATTTACCTGCAATAGAGCATGCTGGGGAATATGATAATAATACCAACACTGAGGTTCCTTTATACCAATGAGTGCTAATTTAACACTTGAATCAACACTAGAAATGTTACATTGGAAAATAAACAGTTAGCACTGGCCAATTTCCTGTGAACGGGACACATCTCCAGGCTTCCACACATTTCAAGAACCTTTTAGAATTGTGAAGAACCGTAGATGCCAGGTCAAGGATCCCACACTTAACTCAAAGGTTCTTTAACGGGCAAAAGTTCTCCAGGGAACCTTAAGAGCTGAGGAAGAACCATTTAAGAACTTTCAGTCTCCGGGACGACACTCGAACCACAAGGCAACTGAGTTGGTTAAGCTGCAACCCCAACCCTATCTATTCGACTTACCTACCAGGATGTTTAAAATTCATGGCATATTCAAATATTTCTTACACAGGTCTTAATGATTGCTCTTTTGTCTCCTCTGCCGTTTAGTTGAGCTGCGATGCGATTGGCCAGTGTGCAAGCGCGGGCTCGTCGGGCGGCTGAGGAGAGGGAAGAGCCGCCCCCAGGCCCCGCCCCTCCCTCCACCCACCACTCTGATCACCAGTTCAAGAACATGAAGAGCAAGTTCTTCAACGAACTCACCCACATGCCAAGTGAGCCCTGAACACAATGAGTGCACGCACACACACACACGCACGCACACACACACACACACACACCCACCCACCCACCCACCCACCCACCCACCCACCCACCCACCCACACCCACCCACCCACCCACCCACCCACCCCCCCACCCACACACACACACACACACACACACACACACACACACACACACACACACACACACACACACACACACACACACACACACACATTGCTAATTCTCTGTGTGTAATTTTCTTTCACATAATGTCCTCTCATCATTTCTTCTCTTTCATCATCTCTTTCTCATTCCATCCCCTGCTTTTCCTCCACTTATCCCAGATCATAAACTCAAAAGTAAGTTCATATTGTTCTCCCAGCGCCTGTGCTCTCCTTTCCATCCCTCCTCACAATAACATGTCAGATGTTATTATCCCATAGCCTAAGGCCACACGAGGCCTATGTATGTTGTGTTATACACTATGTGTACAAAACATTAAGGACACTTTCCATGACATACGCAGACCAGGTGAATCCAGGATGACAGCTAGGATCCATTAGAATGTTTGTTTTATAAAGTCTTTATATAATGTATAGTCTGTCTTCCCCTGACTGTTGTTTGTAATGTTTGGAGAGAAAAAAAGCCATGATGCCTTATTGATGTAACTTGTTAAAACCACTTCAACCAGTGTAGATTAAGGGGAGGAGACAAGTTAAACAAGTTATTTTTAAGCCTTCAGACAATTGAGACATGGATTGTGTATGTGTGCCATTCAGAGGGTGAATGGGCAAGACAAAAGATTTAAGTGCCTTTGAACAGGCTATTGTAGTAGGTGTCAGGTGCAACAGTTTGTGTCAAGACCTGCAATGCTGCTGGATTTTTCCACACTTAACAGTTTCCCGTGTGTATCAACAATGGTCCACCACCCAAAGGACATCCAGCCAATTTGACACAACTGTGGGAAGCATTGGAGTCAGCATGGGCCAGCATCCTTGTGGAATGCTGTCGACGCCTTGTAGAGTCCATGCCCCGACGTATTGAAGCTGTTCTGAGGGCAAAAGGGGGTGGGTGCAACTCAATATTAGGAAGGTGTCCTTAATATTTTGTACACTCATTGTATATGTCATAACCCTACATAAGGCCTATGTACAGTATGTTGTATAATAGATGTCATAAAGGCTACATAAGTATTCTATGTATGTTATATGTATGTTGTATTATAGATGTCATAAGGCTACATAAGGCCTATGTTTGTCTATCCTCCAGTGCCCATGTGGGCAATAGGAGCCATAGTGGTGGTGGTGCTGGCTCTGGTGGCCTGTCTAGGTTTCTGTATCTGGAAGAAGTGCATCAACAAGGGCAAGAAGCCCAAGAAAGTACGCGAGAGGAAAGGAGGCCGAGGCAGAAGAAAGAAGGAGGGAGCCGGAGAAGGAGAGGAGGGCAAGGTGAGAGGAGACGGAGGGAGGGAGGGCAATGTAGTGGGTGGTGTAATGCGTTCAAGTACCTCATTCGCAACTGGTTTTGAAATGATCTGAAGTGATTTCCAGATGTAGCGTCAGTAACTGTGTGAAGGGAGAGACTAATGCAGTGGCTGTGTAATGATACCTGTGATAAATGATTGATGTGATGTTCTCTGTCATTAATGTCATTAAGGAAGGAGAGGGTAAGGAAGGAGAGGAGGAGGAAAAAGAGAATTTCGGAAAACTGGAGTTCACCCTGGACTACAACTTCACTGACAACCAGGTGTGTGTGTGTGTGTGTGTGTGTGTGTGTGTGTGTGTGTGTGTGTGTGTGTGTGTGTGTGTGTGTGTGTGTGTGTGTGTGTCCGTGTGCGTGTTTGTGTGCATGTGTGTCTTGTCCTCCCTGACATTTGACCTTACTGATGTGAAGTGTCTGACTAATGACACATCTAAAGGCTCTCTGACCTCTGCTCAGGTCTCAGCTTTAACCTCTGACCTCTTATTTGTGTCTTCAGTGACCGTTTCCTCTTAACGGCTCAGCATTAAGCTGTGGCCTTTAGAGGGGACATTGTCTATCCACTAAACCACTCTTACATTTAAAAGTCAGTTTAAGTGCACCGCGCTATTATGCAGCTTGAATTGAATCCCGGTAAACATTGCATATATGTGACAAATGAGATCTGTACTGCAGAAGCGCTCCAAAATCATTTTGGGGGATGAAGTGCTGTGCCATTGTTTTGAAGTGTTACGTTTGTGTTTGGTCAAATCTCAGGTATGTTATCGCAATAGCCCTATATGGATTGAATCCCGGCCTAAATCCGCCTGAATCATCACCGCGTTCAGTTCCTACGGACGTTGTTAAAAATATTTTGACGGCCATTGCTTACCTCTGACCTTTTCCCCCTCTCTGCCCCCTCTTCCAGCTGATCGTGGGCATCCTGCAGGCTGAAAACCTGGCAGCCATGGACATGGGCGGCACCTCAGACCCCTATGTCAAGGTATACATGCTGCCAGACAAGAAGAAGAAGTTTGAGACCAAAGTCCAGCGCAAGAACCTCTGCCCCGTGTTCAACGAGACCTTCATCTTCAAGGTCAGTCTGTGGTGCTGGAGAACAGATGGCGATAGAGAGATGTGGCATTCATTCATGTGTACATGCATAACCCTTAGAAAAGCGCCTACAGTACTGAGGTTTCTGTAGTCGAGAACGCTCTGTCCTGACCGTCTCCTCCCTGTTCTGTGTGTCCCTCCACAGATCCCCTACCAGGAGCTGGGCGGTCAGACTCTGGTCCTGCAGGTCTTTGACTTTGATCGCTTTGGTAAACACGACGTGATTGGACAGATCTCCATCGCCATGAACAGTGTGGACCTGGCTCAGCCACTCCACGAATGGAGGGATCTGGTTGGAGGAGAGAAAGAGGAGGTGAGGAAGGGTGTATACAGTCTGTTTGGGTTTTGGGTGCATGTTTTCTTTACGTCTACCTGTATGTGTCTGTCTGTCTGTCTGTGCATATCAAACCGTATCGAACTGTCTGTTTTAATACATCTTTCTGTCTTTGTGCCTGTGTGTGTTTGTCTGGTCACACAGGTAGAGAAGCTAGGGGACATCTGTATCTCTCTGCGCTACGTCCCCACGGCCGGTAAATTGACCATCAACATCATGGAGGCCAAGCACCTGAAGGCGATGGACTGTGGAGGCTTGTCAGGTGACCTTCTATTAGTCCTTACCCTCTCCTAACCAATACCAGCCATGCTGTGGCTTTACACTCAACTAGTTAATACTAGCCATGCTGTGACATTACACTCGCCTAACCAATATTAGCCAGTTGTGACCTGTTAATGACATCTGGTTGCCTAAATGTTGTTGAAGTGATTCAACATGAACCACTGGGCAGCATTACAGAGTTGCAGACACTACACATGACTCTACTGCACAATCATGTGTCCTCAGTGTTCTTCATCCTGGCTCACCCTCTGTTTGACCTCTGTTTTCCTTTAACTGACATGCATTTCTGCCACGTACCTCCTCCTATCAGATCCCTTCGTTAAAGTGGTGCTGCAGCACCAAGGCAAGCGGCTGAAGAAGAAGAAGACGACAGTCAAACAGAACACTCTGAACCCCTACTTCAACGAAAGCTTCAGCTTCGAGATCCCCTTTGGCCAAATACAGGTATGCACACCAAACGCCCCGTAAGGAAGACATCTTGGGGCCGTGATAACAGGTTTTCTTGTGGGTTGGGCGACCTGTGTTGGAGGACTCTCACGCTGTTTCTCTAGAACATTGCACTCTCCTGCCATTTCCTTCTCTGTGTTGAACAACACAGTGCATGTGGTGGTATTTTTATTTCACCTGACTTTTTTTTATCTTGACGCTTTTTCCACTCTTCCCTTTCCTCTCGCAGAAAGTCCAAGTGTTGATCACGGTGTATGATTACGACAAGCTGGGCAGCAACGACGCCATCGGGAAGGTTTGGATCGGCTTCGGCGCCTCTGGGGTGGGCCTCCGCCATTGGTCAGACATGCTGGCCAATCCAAGACGTCCCGTGGCCCAGTGGCACGCCCTGTGTCCTGAGGAGGAGGTGGATGAGGCCCTGAAGAAACCCCTCCGCTAAACACACACACGTACGTCACTGAACATTCCCGTACATGTTAAAACAAAACAGCATAAGACCTGAAAATGTACACAACAGTGAATAAGCTCAATAGTGCTGATCATGACACAACGCACTACTCAAATAGAATCTCCCAAGAAAACCAAATTGAACTACCACTCAAACACTACAACCCACCTGTACATCGCTGCAGTGCTGGAATGCCATTTCGGATCAATTTGTGTACCCTCTCCTTCCTTATTATTCTTTCTTAACTTTTTTTGCGTATTAACTAGTTGTGCAGTATGATGTTAAGTTATTATCGTGTGTACGAATGCGTGTGTGTGTGTGTGTGTGTGTCTGTGTGTGTCTGTGTTCGTGTTAAACCGTAGTACATGAAAGCTTTCTCTGGTTTATTTCCTGAATGTAATGTGAGTGGTTGTAAATAACGGAAATAAATCATTCCCAAAATGACCAGATGGATGGTCAGATAGATTTGCCAGCTTGAGTATTTATTTATTGAACCTTTATTACAGAGGAGCCCTGAGTTGCGTCAATTACAGAAAGTACACACATAAAAATATCAAATCAAAATGCAAGCAGGAAGAGAAAGAGTATGAGTATGAACACACGCCCCTTACGTAAAAAACACATGAATTTCACATGTGATCTTGAGTGACAACATGCGAAAAGAGGATCTCACGTGAAATAAATGTGACAACATGGGGACGCAACATTTGAGCATAAGTGAAAACCCAGATGTAAAATATTCTCGATGACATTTGACATGAAAGGCATAATTTACATTCACTCAATCAGTCATGGTCCCCCATCATATTTTGTCTAGCTCACATTCTGTTCCAGGGCTAGAGGCATCACTACAGACCCTGGTTTGATTCCGGGCTGTATCACTACTGGCTGTGATTGGGAGTCCCATAGGGTGGCGCACAATCGGCCCAGCGTCATCCGGGTTTGGCCGGGGTAGGCCGTCATTGTAAATAATACGTTTTTAACTGACATGCCTAGTTAAATAAAGGTATAAAATAACATTGTGTCATGGTTCCCTAGATTACATAGGACTCAACCTCATTTGGGATTTGAACTCACAACTTTTGGTTGCTAGATATGTGAAGTTCCTGCTGCACCACCAGGTCTGTGGAAACAACAGTGATTGGCTATACATATATTGCCAAGAATATATTTGTACACTTTGCCTAAAGTATATACAACTTGAAGGCGTTACTGTATGTTCTTGGTAACAAATAACCATCTATAGGCACTGCTGAGACATTAATGCCTGGACCAAAAGGTTACAAGTTCAGATCCCGAGAGCATTTGTGCACAGTTAATATCAAGTCTCCCTGAGCACTGCAAAAATGTTGTTGGTGTTGTCAGATAATCACACAATTATTGTCTTGATTCTGGGCATCTTTTAGAAGTGCAGAAATGCATTCTTGCCAATAAATATGTGGCCAATCTCTGTCATGGCCTCAGAGCTGGTGGTGTAGCAGGAAATGCAGATGGCTGGCATCCACCTTAAGGAAAAACCACATGATTTCACATGGGAAATTACACATGTGAAATCATATGAAATGTGGTTTTGGAACACTTCACATGTGATTTTCCACATGTGAAATCATGTGGTTTTGGAACACTTCAAATGTGAAAATTCACATGTGAAAACCTGTTTTTGGAATACATCACGTGACATTTCATATGTGAAAACGTGATTTTGGAACACTTCACATATGAAATGATGTTACAACGTGGTTTTGGAGCACTTCACATGTGACGTGATCATGTAAAATTCATGTAGCTTTTCCGTAAGGATTAGGAACATGATACGATGATTGATTTACCAGGAACATGTTACGATGATTGATTTACCATACACAGACATGACCTTAGGTAATTGACCTATAATACATCTCAGCGCTTTGCAAACGAGTGACATCAGCACTGCTATATAGTTATCAATTAATCTGACTCTCTCATAATTTAATTTACTTGTTATTTCAGCAATTTGAGAGTTTTCTGTATTGTCTAAAGTCATGGGGCATATTAATTTGTTTAAATGTTACTCCTGAATCAATATGATAATTATATTCGTTTTTCTTGAGTTTATTTTTAACAAAACTGAGATTCACTTTGAGGCCCAAAATATAGGAATAAAGGTGTAATCAGTTATTAATGTAACAGTTTAGACCGTCACCTCGCCCATACCAGGGACCCTCTGCACACATCAACAACAGTCACCCACGAAGCGTCGTGACCCATCTCTCCACAAAGGCTGCGGCCCTTGCAGAGCAAGGGGAACCACTACTTCTAGGTTTCAGAGCAAGTGACATAACTGATTGAAACGCTATTAGCGCGTACCCGCTAACTAGCTAGCCATTTCACATCCGTTACATTAGCACGGCGTTGTGGTTTAGCAGAAAGATTGGAATGTTGGGAGATCAAATCCCGGGTGAGGACACGTTGAATAATTTTTACTCTATAAATAAACGTACACAATGTAGTCCTGTACGTCAAATGCGTAAATTGAAAACACTGTGTGTTACAAGAACGTTGTGTATCACAATAACATTTTTTTTTCATGTGTAGCGTTCCAAAAACATGTTTTTCAGATGTGAAATGTCATATGAAGTGTTCTAAAAACAAGTGAAAGAATGTGTTTTTTTCTGCAAGGGGACACACACGCACACACTCGCAGCCACACATACACGCTACACTGACATTGGACCAATCGCTAAAACACGGGAACGTTGCCTTTATTAAAATAAAATCACGCTGTAACGCTGAATTTCTGCGATACGGATTGATTAGAGCCCTAATTTTCATGGATGGCTCACTCCGTATCGCAGAAGTATCGCGGAAGATGAACATTTTAAGATCGTTTCATATTGAGCCGATATATGCAGCCTTTACCATGAACGCAATCTCCGCGAATGTGGGAACGTTTCCTTTAAATTTCAATCAAACTATAACGCAGACCTTCTGTGATACGGATTGCGATATGGACTGAACTCATCCCTTAAACACACTGAAATAGAAATGGCGTTCAAATTTAAATTTCATCCAATCTCATATCATCATACTATTACTATATATCCAAGTAATCCCACGTAGATTAAAAGAGTAGGGATACCTCACCCAAAATGACCGCATACACATTGATGGTCATTAATTAAAACAATTTAGAAATTGTGTTCAGTACTGTATCTTGTAGTATTTTCTATCTTGTTAAAAATGGGTGGTGAATTTTCCACAGTGATCGAGTTGTATTTACAATTTGAGTTTCTGAGCGACATCTGTGGGATGGTTGCACGTGAGAGGGAAAAGACTGGATTATTTCTGTGTCCTCTTTTCTCCCTCTCTGTCTGTCTGACGCACTGGACTGGACTGGCCTCAGCCAAACATGTGAGCAGGGATTTAGAGAGAAAGGGAAGAGAGGAGGGAGAGGGGAGGAGGAGCTGGGGAAGATATACAGTACCAGTCAAAAGTTTGGACACACCTGCTCATTGAAGGGTTTTTCTTAATTTTTTACTATTTTCTCCATTCTAGAATAATCGTGAAGACATTAACACTATGACATAACACATGTGGAATCATGTGGTAACCAAAAATGTGTTAAACAAATCAAAATATATTTTATATTTGAGATTCTTCAAAGTAGGTACGCTTTGCCTTGATGACAGCTTTGCACACTCTTGGCATTCTCTCAACCAGCTTCGGTAAATTCTGCTCAATCGGAAACTACCGTTACATTTCTATCGCAGAATTTGTTACGCTTCAGCGATACAAATTAAATAGGGCGTGTGTGTGTTTATGTGTTCCTCAACACATGAGACAGACAGTGTCATTACTGAGCTCTCTGCAAGTAGATCAGCCCTATAATTCCCTTCTGCCTGTCGAGTAACGTTATGTGTTGATGATTACTAGTGTGTGCTGTAATAATGGTTTATAGTGTCAGCTAATATGTGTGTTTAATTAGTGGTCACCCGGGTGTAGTGTACCTACTATATGTAGCTCTACAGAGGATGTTACACATCTCTCCAGCAGAGGGCAGTGTTTCCCTAGTTCAGTAATGTGGGAGTAGGATGATGTTGGCCAGCCTAGACACTGATCTAAGGTCGATTTTGAGTCATTATACTTTCTCCCACGCTCCAAATAAAGTAATAAAAGTGTGTGTGTGTGTGTGTGTGTGTGTGTGTGTGTGTGTGTGTGTGTGTGTGTGTGTGTGTGTGTGTGTGTGTGTGTGTGTGTGTGACAATTTCCAGAGGCACATCAAACTAGCAATCTCAGCGAGTGTGCACCGTTTTATTATCAATACATTTTATTATAACTTGTATTTTGCAATGAAACACATAAGGACATGCCAATGAAGAGGGTGGCCACAACAAGAGAGGAAATATGGAAGAGGGGATGGTGGGATCTCTCTCCCTTCTTGTTCCCTCCAAAGTCGTCTTCTCCCTTCTGCTCTATGAGAGCGGGAGCTTCTTTTACTTCCACCGACCGCCAACCTTCCCCTTACCATGGACCTTTTTACTACAGGGGAGAGAGATAGGGAGAAAGAGAGCAATTACTTGTAAATAAATGCACATACCATACAAACACATGTTACTGGAAAAAGTGGCTAAAATATCCATATAAAGAAACCACAAAATTGAATAGGGTTACTGTACTTACAATTTCTGGGCACTCGTGATTCTATTCAAGAGAACGATAATCTGCACACACAAAAAAAATGACACGAAATCACATTGCATCAGTGACTTCGCGAATACTACACGACAGACGTACACAGTCGCTCACACACGAGCCTAAACATCTACGGATTCTGCCTTCGGTACATGCGTCCAGGTCTTCCCACCTGATATTTCTGTTTCTTCATGTGGTCAATGAAGTCAAACTTATCCGACTCCAGCGCATAGATCCAGTTCCACATCTCCTGAGCTTGTTGCCTGGGAGACCAAGAGAAGGTGGTGGGGGGGGGGGTTACAGGTGGTAACCATAGCAACACAGTTGGCAGCCAGCTGTGTGGGCTTTGGACGTTAATTGTAGAAAACTCCAATGTGGTGGTGTAAGGAAGATTTTGGCCCATGTGTATTTGGCTTGGGGATAAGGTGAGGTGTGTGTGATCGGCCCGGGACTCACTTCAGGGCGTCCTCTCTCAGGTTGTCGATCTCCAGTGTGGGTCGTCTCTCGGACAAGGTCTTCTTCTTGATCTCTCTCCCCGTTAGACGCTTCCCTCTCCCGCGATGCTCCGCCTGAAACATGTCAAGCACGCCTAGAACTTCACAAACTTCAAACTACATCGAATGTTCTGATTCTCTCTGTATGTTTACAACAGTCTGACAGAACATTTGACCCACAACTGTAAGTTGACCAACAACGTAGATATTTATCTTAATGAAACACATTTACTGTATGAATCTAAAAAATCTGTTCCTAAAGCGAACAAGCGAATGACAGTGGACATAAGTACCTTTTGCAGGAAGCCCCCAAAGTTGGCCCCCATGTTGGAAAGAACCTTCTTCTTCTTGGCCTCGTCTTCGTTCTTCTTTTTAGCCTCCTCGTCTTCCTTTCTCTGCCGTTCTTCCTGAGCAAGAGAGAACGATGAAGTTAGAAAGGAAAAGTACATTCCGAACACGACACAAGTCTATCTGTTGCTTAAAACCAGGAGTACCACAGTGGTGTCTGTTTGTCCCTACCACAATCCTGGTGTACCGCAATAGTGTGTTTTGGCCTACCACAATCCTGGTGTACCGCAATAGTGTGTTTTGGCCTACCACAATCCTGGTGTACCGCAATAGTGTGTTTGTCCCTACCACAATCCTGGTGTACCGCAATAGTGTGTTTTGGCCTACCACAATCCTGGTGTACCGCAATAGTGTGTTTTGGCCTACCGCAATCCTGGTGTACCGCAATAGTGTGTTTTGGCCTACCGCAATCCTGTTCTGCCGGTCCCGCTCCTTCTCAGCTCGAACTCGCTGCACCTCTGCCCTCTCAAACCGACGCTTCTCCTGTGGGGATGAGAGAGGGAAAGGATGAGAGGAAAGGACATTGGACTTTTTCATATCAACTTTTTTTTTATCATGAGCTTGTGCGCTCCTTGACCAGGGTCGTGTTCTGTTGGGACGAAACGTAATAAAAAAATAAAAAACATGAGCATTGTTATTGGACAAGTTCATGTAGTTAAGGTTGTACTTCCTCTGTTCCATTTCAACATGAAGTGTACAGGAAGTTGACTCACAATTCGGTCCTTCAGCCCAATGAGCTCCTCCTCCTCCTTCTTCCTCTGGTCAAAGTGGACATCAATCAGACTCTGCAACTCAATGAGGTCCTTCTCCATCCTCTTCCTGTGGATGTCCTGAGAGAGGGAAAGAGAGGGGATTGAGATGAAATAGATTCTTATTCATAGATGTGGTGGAAAGCGGAGCTGCATCAAACTAACATCAATATTACTGTTCAGTGGTGAATTTGGACATTGAAGGGGAACAGCCAATCAGGACTCAATAATGGGCCAATTCCTTAATATGAGATGACATCACTCACATCAAAGTCCACCCTATCCCCCTCTGGAATCTTGGGAGGGGCTAGCTGGGGCACCATGGGCCTGAGCGAGGGGGGGGGGGGGGGGGGGGGGGATAAGTGAAATAGAGGATGAACAGAGAAATAAATGTTTTAACCTATTTGTCACACAACACAAAGCAAAATTGCCACAAACAAAAGTCAACATACTTGGGTATGGGGAGTTTCTCCTCTGTATAGTGAGAGAGAAAGAGAGAGAAGTATTAACACATGAAAGCACAGAAATATATATGCTTGCTCTCATTCTGAAGATGTCATATGAAATCCATCGTCCTGAAGACAATAGAGGACACAAATCTCAAAAACAGGACAAAACGACAAGGCCATATGTTTTGCGTAAATCACACATTGATATCAAAAGGGTGCTTAAAAAAAAGATTTGAGTTATGCCTGCAGATCTGAAGTTAGTATTTGACCTCCAGAGTACAACAGGAGCAACAGCATGCACTATCATCATCATCATCATCATCATCATCATCATCATCATCATCATCATCATCATCATCATCATCATCATCATCATCATGTGTCAGTGTGTGTAGCTACAGCAACAGTACAGCTTTGTTGATGAGGTCATGAGTTAAAGAGTTAGAACATGCGATTCCTTCTTCTTACAGGCATTTCAAATGTAGGTTGGATTTAATGTGATTTTTTTTATTTTATAAAAAAAATCTATGTGTGCGTCGGGTGTGTTAGAATCACTCCCACAATCACTCTCACCTTCCTCCTCCTGAGCTTCCTGCTCTGATGTGCCAAAGGCAGAGAGAGCGAGAGAGAGAGAAAAAAGAGAGAGAGATATACAGTAGATAGAGAGAGAAAGAGAAAGGGAGAGAGAAAGAGCGATAGACAGAGAGAGAAAAAGAGAGAGAGATATACAGTAGATATTGAGAGAGAGAGAGAGAGATGGGATTAAAGATTGAAGCAGAAAATTGATAAGAAAGGAGGAAAATATGAAAAACAGATGGAAGGAGTGAAGTGCAAGAACAGAGATATATAACGATTGAAGAGAGAGTAAGTTTAATGCAGTGGTGCCGACAGAATTAGGAAAACTCACATTTCCCATCATGCACTGAGGGCCACATCATTAACTACAATAGTGTGACCCCAACAGTTACTAGAGGGAAATGTAGTTTTCTGAGACTTGTACTGTACAAGCATTCATAATTACGTATGCACACGCTCACACATGTACATACAAGAAGTAATTGCAAATGTTCTACATATGAGGATATACACTGAGTGTACAAAACATCAGGAACCCCTACTCTTTCCATGACACAGACTGACCAGGTGAATCCAGGGGAAAGCTATGATCCCTTATTGATGTCACTTGTTAAATCCACTTCAATCAGCGTAGATGAAAGGGAGAAGACCAGTTAAAGAAGGATTTTTAAACCTTGAGACATGGATTGTGTCTGCGTGCCATTGAGAGGGTGAATGGGCAAGACAGAATATTGAAGTGCCTTTGAACGGGGTATGGTAGTAGGTGCTAGGCGCACAGGTTTGAGTGTGTCAAGAACTGCAACACTGCTGGGTTTTTCACGCTCAACAGTTTCCTGTGTGTATCAAGAATGGTCGACCACCCAAAAGACAGCCAGCCAACTTCCCTGTGTAACACTTAACACCTTGTAAATTGCATGCCCCTACGAATGATTTATTTTTACTTATTTTTATTTAACTAGACAAGTCAGCTAAGAACAAATTCTTATTTACAATAATGGCCTAGGAACTGCCTTGTTCAGGTGCAAAACAACAGATTTTTACCTTGTCAGCACGGGGATTTGATCTAGCAACCTTTCAGTTACTAGTCCAATGCTCTAACCACTAGGCTACCTGCCACCCAAGTCTAAAGTAGTGTTGTGTTGAAGGAGATATACGAATAGAGGCTGTTCTGTGGACAAAAGGGTTGCAACGCAATATTAAGAAGGTGTTCCCAATGTTTTGTTCACTCCATGTATATTGTCTCCACATAAGGAAGTGCAGAGCATAAAAAAAGTTGAAAACTAAGCAGCGAGCAACAAAAACAAGCAGTTAAACACTGAAAAGTACTGCAGCGATAACCACAACTGTAAAACCCATACCGAAAATAGATTAGGGCTAAATAGAACGGAATAACCCTGTATGTAATCCGTAGGTATAGATCATATCATCATTTTTTTTTGGATTGCCATTTATTTATTTAATATTTTTGTTGGTATAATGTGTTCTCACCCTACCTGTGTACTCTTATTTCTCTGATAGCCAGGACCAGCCAATGGAAGCGGGACATAAGGGATATTGACAGGTCAGAGTGCATCACCCACTAGTCCGGCATTATACACAGAATACCTTGCTCATTAAGATACTAATGTCATCCGTATCTCGTCTGAGTGACCTCGGCTCTGAAGTCAGTCTGATTGGACAGACAGGTTCTGTCGCTGATGATGATTTGTGAGGTCTGTTCATCTCTAGATTCTGATTGGCTATTTCTACACAGTGGGCTAATCATCATTTGCCATGACATCCTAGGCAATTCCCATGCAATCAAATCAAATCAAAGTTGATTGGTCACGCACACAGTTTAGCAGATTTTATAGCTGATGCAGCGAAATGCTTATGTTACTAGCCCCTAACAATGCAGTAAAATGTCAAACAAGTACACAAATGATTTAAAATATATATATATATATATATATATATATATATATGTAGAAACACAACAAGAAATCAGGAAATGTCGGAACGAATCCAATTAAGAACCCAAATAGCATTAATACACTACCTCTAGCCAACGTCACATAGAGCAAGTCACATGGTTCTAGTCTAAAGTGTTATACAGGACCTGAGGTGTCATTTGAGACAGCCATTGCTAAGTTAAAGTAGTAGAGTGTTGTCGGGGATTTAGGGTGTAATTTGGGACACAGCCAGTCTAAAGTAGTGTTGTGTTGTAGGGGATATAGATTGTCATTTGAGACACAGCCAAAAGTAGTGCAGTGTTATTGTACATATAGTGTGTCATTCGAGAGACAACTAGTCTCACCTCCTTCATCCTCCTCCTGCGGTTCTTCTTCTGGCTCCTCCTCTGGCTCCTCCTCGGCCTCCTCTGGAGAGAGAGAAAGTGAAAGAGAGAGAGAGAGCGAGGAGAGGAGAGGTGCAAATGGAGAGAGAGAAAGTCAGAAAGCAGTTCAGAGGACACGAGAAGGGACATGGGGCAATGAAGAAATCCAGGCAATGCGGCAGACATAGGGGGAAAAACTAAGAAAGACAAGTGTGGAGAGGAAAAAGACACATACAAGACAAGGGGATGGGGAGAGACATTAGAATGATGACTAAAGAGATAGAAGATGAAAGGAATGGAGGGAGATGAAAAGAGAGAGGGAGAGTGTGTGGCTAATAGAGGTCAGAGGCTTGGGGCTTTAAAAGACATTTGTCAGCAGTGTGCTGAAAGCAAAAAGGAGCTGAGAGAATAGGCTAATAATAACAGGGCCATGGACTGCCACATGCAAGGCCAAGTGTGGTCCAACATGAATGACAACACTAACACCTCAGCTCAGCAACCCACTCACCTTCCGCCTGCTCCCCCCTACCAGAGAGAGAGAGAGAGAGAGGGGGAGAGAGAGAAAAAGTGTGTGTGAGAGAGAGAGAGAGAGATTCAGTTACCAATTCAGTTGGCAATAAATTCCAAATTTAAACCAGGAAAGTGGCCATCACAGCATTACATCGGTAATGTATATTATTTCCATACTCACTCGTATTCCTCCTCTACATCAGACATGGCTGCACTAGGAGAAAACACAAAGGATAGTCGATATACATTTCATACGTAATCACCAACCTCTTTACAATACAATTGTCTAGTAAACTATCACGCATTACCACGACACAAAAATAAAATAGGTGATCTCCTTCCTCTTTTGACAGGCAATTTGATGGCTTAACCATCCCCCCTTGCTCAGTTTGGTTTAATTCAGTTCAAAGTCTTGCACAGAATTCACTACATCAAAGCAAAACGTAATAATTTTTTCGCCCCCCATACACACATGATACGTGTGACGGACACCACATTTCTCCCCGCTGATCACACTCATATATTTCATCCGTGCTCTAAGCTGTCAGAGTATTGGTCATCCTTTGTCACGAGCCTCTCTAAAGTTCTTGGTCTTGACCTGTGACCTTGCCCTTTGACAGCAACGGTTGGAGTTCCATCCGTGCTGCGGTCTCACCAAAAGTTAAACAGACGTTGCAGCATGCTGTAGCCCTCTGACAGATCTTACTTCACCGGATGTCCTCCAAACCACCCACCGTATCAGCCTGGTTGAAAGACCTAATGTCTTTTCTTCGTTTAAGAAAAAAACAAATACACTCAGAGGACGTACTGATAACTTTTTTCCTGAGATGTTGACCTTTCGTTTCCTTTCTTAAACAATTACCCTCTATCGGTCAGGAGTAAGAACTTGGGCCGACAGGGGACAGGGGACAAGATGTTGTGATATATTTTAATATTATTTTCATACTGTATGTTGTTTTTTTTCGTATGTGAGCCTTTTGTTTGTTTTCACGTTGCTGTTTGGCATTATATGTCCAATAAAAATGTAAGAAAATAATGGTTGTTCAGATGACATAGAGAAAGACACACACACTCACAAGGGGATTATGCATGTTGGACCATGGGGGTTTCTGCTATAAATTGTCCCATGTCGCTGACATCTTCCTGGCTGACAAGCAGAGAGATTGACAGTGTGAACAGGTGAGAATGTTACGGCCCTAAACACAGAGGGAGATACAGTTTCTATCACTTTCTTCAGTTCCCCTTCTTTGTTTCTCTCCTCTAATTTCCATTCCTATTTGTCATCTTGAACAATAGACCAATAGATGACTTGTGTGAAGGAGTAGAGAGTAAACTTGATTGTACACAGCAAATTGGCCAGTGTTGATTGTTCAATGTCACATTTCTAGTGTTGATTCAGGAACTAAATTAACTCTGTAAGAGTGAAATTAATACTCAGTGGTGTAAAAGAATCCCCAGCGTTGGTGTTAATAGCCAAAATGATTGTTTTACACTTTGAAGAGTAAAACAGTCCCATCAAAACCACACCCATCTTTATCATATTTCCCAGCATGCTTTACTGCAGGTATATTTTTTTAGGATTGTTTTTAGTATCTGTGTTTTTGCATGTACATTGATTGATTGATGAATCTTATGCTGCACAAATATAACATATTTTTCTGAACTAATCCAATCAGTTAGTAAGATTTATTGCACTAGTTAGTGAAACGGTTGTTCTGGTTTAAATGGTTTACATAGTCTTTTTTTTAAATCAACGCTGAACGCAGGTTAATAAAAATGACAACTGTATGACATCCTAACTCTGGCTGGATTCCAATAGGAATTACTCATTACTTTACCAGCCAGCATAATATGACCAGGAATGTCCTAACTTCACTGTGTTGGAGTAAAACTAGGCCATCAAAGCAAGGCCTTATGATATATGTAATGCAGTGTCATAAAGTTTAATGATAACATTCACCTAGGTACTCATTTGGTGAAAGCCACAGGCCTTTAAATAGAAAGAATTCAACAAAGCCTCGGTAAATAACAAATACAGTCATGTGTGGTATCTCTACAATTGTATTTCATTTTATTTAACTAGGCAAGTCAGTTAAGAACACATTTTTATTTACAATGACGGCCTGCCACGGCCAAACCCTAACAAAGCTGGGCCAATTGTGTGCCGCCCTATGGGACTCCCAATCACGGCCGGTTGTGATGCAGCCTGGAATCAAACCAGGGTCTGTAGTGACGCCTCTAGCACTGAGTTGCAGTGCCTTAGACCGCTGCACCACTCGGGAGTAGCCTCCGAAAAGAAAAGGCACCATGGGAAATATGCAAATTAGGATTTAGACCATAGTGTTAAAACAACACCCAAAAGGACTGTTTAACACTAATAGGACTTAACTGTAGATTAAAACTAGAGTTGAATATAAATAACACAGTGTTAATTAACCCTGTTAAATTTGCATAACACTGGCAAGTGTAATGCAAAGTACATTTTTTACACTACCAAGTGTTACATTAACACGCAAAATGTAACACTATAATCAGAGTACCTTTTACACTCTGTAGAGTGGGCCCATGTGTTATCCGTGGCAGTGTTAAAATGTACTTTAAGTGTTGATTTAATACTGCAAAAATGTACTGCGATAGCCGTGGTTGGTTATACTTGGGTTTGTATAATCAACACCCCTATTCTCTTTTCCCGGTGACGTCTCTCTACAATGGTGTCAGCTGAAACAATTTATAGCATAGCATTGCCCAGGAAATATTTATAGGGGACATAGCTGTTGTCGCGTCTCTCCCTCACTTGGTTTTGTGCCTGAAACAATGTCGGCCGTCCTAAAATGCCATCGGCGCCTCGCGGAGATTAATCCATCCCTCTTTCCAACGGGTGTCACGGCTAATGAGTTACTCAGCGTGTTTACCTAGCCAACGGAGGGGACAATGAGACGCACTGACGGATGGACGAAGGGACACATGGTGGGTGACAACATCGGTGGAGGTCCAGTGCTGATAGAGTTGGTCCTGTCATTACCTTACTTCCAAAGCTCCGCTGTGTTGTGTTTGGCTTCTCATGCTCGTTTGTGGTACTACATTGTCAGGAGTTGATTGACGTTTTTAATTTTTTCATTCAGTAGACTATTTTTCCAACGTATTGGGTTAGTTAAATGATGTGCTCCTAAAAGCTAGTCCTGGATCTGCTTCCCTCTCCCTAACCATTACCACATTCATTTTAAGACAATTATCAACGCTAGATCAGTTCTCCCTGTTTTTACCGGCCAAACATCTGAAATCCACCATTGTTTAAGACCTGACTCTAGGCCTGTACCCAAGCTTATTCCACTCCAACCAGGAACAGGGTCATGGTCATTAGGCACTAAGGTAAAAAAAACAGACAAACGGGGAGAGACAACCTGGAATTGTCCAATAAGATGGTGCAAAACATTAAAACATTTTCTATTGCATGCCCCAATGACCAACCCAGGAGAAGCCAGCATGGATATGGAAAAAGGGTGTGAACTCAAGCTGAGGGAGGGAGGGTTAAGAATGCCGGCCTAGCAGTAGGCCTACCAGGCGAGGCAGCAGAAGCCCACCAGTTGGAGCTAAATGGCAGTTGGTTGGTAAGCGGTCCGGCAAGACAGCCAGGATTTGAGGCAGGTGTAAAGTTTCTCCGGGACATCAGCGGAGGGAGCATTAACGGTGGAATTCTGATGGGTTAATTTTAGTCAAGGACGCCATGGGATGGGAGGTAGGGTGGGGAGACGGTGGGAGACTAGAGTGAGTCACACCGGCTCGTTATCACTGCTATAGGGTAGAGGACCGTATTAATAGTCCTAGGGAGGGAGGGAGAACGGGGATCACTGCTCCTAGCTATCTGTCTGTCAGAATGTCTATCTAACCCGGTGGGAACGAGAAGGAGGCGGGAGGAAGAAGAGAGTTAGCACAGTATGACGGACTAGCTGACTGGACATTAGGGCTGGCTACAAGAGCTACAAGGTCAATGACGGTCCTGGACTTATCCCAGCCACTGCTATTAAAGTACAATCCATAATCATCCACAGGAGACAATATATCCAAAACACAAACCATCATACATGACCAGGCCTACATTGATCAGTACAGGCAATACACACAGCTGAAGTCAGAAGTTTACATACACCTTAGCCAAATACATTTAAACTCAGTTTTTCACAATTCCTGACATTTAATCAGAGTAAAAATTCCCCGTTACAGGTCAGTTAGGATCACCACTTTATTTTAAGAATGTGAAATGTCTGAATAATTTACATTTACATTTTAGTAATTTAGCAGACGCTCTTATCCAGAGCGACTTACAGTAGAGTGCATACATTTTACATACTGAGACAAGGATATCCCTACCGGCCAAACCCTCCCTAACCCAGACGACGCTATGCCAATTGTGCGTCGCCCCACGGACCTCCCCGTTGCGGCCGGCTGCGACAGAGCCTGGGCGCGAACCCTGCCCAGCCTGTGCGCGAATCCAGAGACTCTGGTGGCGCAGCTAGCACTGCGATGCAGTGCCCTAGACCACTGCGCCACCCGAATAATAGTAGAGAGAATGATTTATTTCAGCTTTTATTTCTTTCATCACATTCCCAGTGGGTCAGAAGTTTACATACACTCAATTATTATTTGGTAGCATTGCCTTTAAATTGTTGAACTTGGGTCAAACGTTTCGGGTAGCCTTCCACAAGCTTCCCACAATAAGTTGGGTGAATTTTGGCCCATTCCTCCTGACAGCGCTGGTGTAACCGAGTCAGGTTTGTAGGCCTCCTTGCTCGCACATGCTTTTTCAGTTCTGCCCACAAATGTTCTATAGGATTGAGGTCAGGGCTTTGTGATGGCCACACCAATACCTTGACTTTGTTGTCCTTAAGCCATTTTGCCACAACTTTGGAAGTATGCTTGGGATCATTGTCCATTTGGAAGATCCATTTGCGACCAAGCTTTAACTTCCTGACTGATGTCTTGAGATGATGCTTCAATATATCCACATACTTTTCCTGCCTCATGATGTCATCTATTTTGTGAAGTGCACCAGTCCCTCCTGCAGCAAAGCACCCCCACAACATGATGCTGCCACCCCCATGCTTCACAGTTGGGATGGTGTTCTTCGGCTTGCTAGCCTCCCCCTTTATCCTCCAAACATAACGATGGTCATTATGGCGAAACAGTTATATTTTTGTTTCATCAGACCAGAGGACATTTCTCAAAAACGTACGATCTTTTCCCCCATGTGCATTTGCCAATTGTAATCTGTCTTTTTTATGGCGGTTTTGGAGCAGTGGCTTCTTCCTTGCTGAGCGGCCTTTCAGGTTATTTCGATATAGAACTCGTTTTTACTGTGGACATAGATACTTTTGTACCGGTTTCCTCCAACATTTTCACAAGGTCCTTTGCTGTTGTTCTGGGATTGATTTGCACTTTTCGCACCAAAGTACGTTCAGCTCTAGGAGACAGAACGCGTCTCCTTCCTGAGCGGTATGACAGTTGCGTGGTCCCATGGTGTTTATACTTGCGTACTATTGTTTGTACAGATGAACGTGGTACTTTCAGACGTTTGGAAATTGCTCCCAAGGATGAACAAGACTTGTGGAGGTCTACAATTTGTTTTCTGAGGTCTTGGCTGATTTATTTTGTTTTTCCCATGATGTCAAGCAAAGAGGCACTGAGTTTGAAGGTATGGCCTTGAAATACATCCACAGGTACACCTCCAATTGACTCAAATTATCAGAAGCTTCTAAAGCCATGACATAATTTTCTGGAATTTTCCAAGCTGTTCAAAGGCACAGTCAACTTAGTGCATGTAAACTTCTGACCCACTGGAATTGTGACACAGTGAGTTATAAGTGGAATAATCTGTCTGTAAACAATTGTTGGGAAAATTACTTGTGTCATGCACAAAGTAGATGTCCTAACTGACTTGTCAAAACTCTGTTTTTTTAACAAGAAATTTGTGGAGTGGTTGAAAAACAAGTTTTAATGACTCCAACCTAAGTGTATGTAAACTTCCAACTTCAACTGTATGTGCACCAACTAAAAACAATGACAGGGTGTAGGTTTGATCTAACAGGTACAAAAACTGATGCCACAGACAGATAAGTATATTTTTGTTAGGAATATCTTAAGATGCCAGTTTCCCGGACACAGCTTAAACTGAGCCTTGGACTAAAAAAACTTTAGTCCAAGACTAGGCTTAATCTGTCTGAGAAACTGACCCTACATGACCAAAACTGAGAGAGCAGCATCAGGAGGTGAAAGGTCATTCAGAACCTGGATGTACAGGAGGAAAGTTGGAGAAAGACTTACCGAGAGCAAGGTGAGGTTCCAACGGTGTGACAGGCAGATAGACAGAGGAGCCCAGGAGAATGACAATTGTAGTAAGAGACAATGGGAGTTTTATACAAGGGAGGGGTGGTGATGGGCAGTGTGTGTATGTGTAGGGCAGAGGGCCATGGGCGGATTAGGAAAGAACTTTGGGAGAAAGACAACCGCCTACTGGGATTAAGAGAACGAGGGAATGACCTCACTGAACAAAAGAGGGGCAGGTGGACGAGAGCGAGAGACAGAGACACACAGAGAACAAAAGAGGAGAGAGAAAGGGGAGACAAAAGAGGGATGGATGAGAGGAGCATACCAGGGCCAGAAATAAATGGCCAGAAATAGGTGGGATGAGTATTTTCTTCCATCCCTTTCCACGAATAGGGTCTTCCGTTCATAGAGGGACTCCCGGAAACAAGTAGTAAAAAAAAGTAAAACCCATACTAAAGAGCCAGTTGAATGGGATATTGTTGGGATACATGTCGACTAACTGCAAGAGTGTTCGAAGGACTGTTATGGCTAAATATGGCTGGTGTGATAATGAGAATGCACGGCTAATGTTTCCTGTGATAACTCTTCATTTATCAAAGATGAACTGAAGCGATTCGAACGTAAGCACTCACAGACCGTGATTAAAAATAACAGGTTTATTTTCATACACAACAAAAACGGATAGATATCTGACATTCAGCGTCTTCACGAAGACACCACCGGCATTGTCACCGTGAGAATCTGTGGAGAGAGAGAAAGGGGAGGCGGAGAGAGCGAGAGAGGAAAAAGAAAAGAGTATCAATATCAGATGCCGTGTGTCAGTAAATAGGTGTACTGTGTTTTAGAATGTGTGTGTATGTGTACCTGTGTGTTGGTGTTGTACTGTGCTACGCTGTCCTCCTGGTCAATGAAGAAGGGAATGAAACAGTCCAGATGAAAGAGGGAGGGCCGGACATTCAGGACAAGCCTGTCCTCCCCAAGGTCCAGAACGAGGGAGAGAGAGGAGGCCTGGAAAGAGGAGAAGGGAGGGAGTGAAGGAGAGAGGACAAGGGAAACGTTGCTGGCTTACGTATTAATGTCATAACAAGCCCCCAAAGTTGACCAGTAAAAAAACTCGGTGTCCTATTAATCACTGCCACGTATGTTGATTGGATAGTTATTTGAAAAAGGTGTGTTGGTGCTGGGCTGGAACAAACCCCAACACATCCTGTGGGTCCCCAGGACCAGCTAAGAAGAACACTGGCATTGGGAGGAAGTGAGGAAGCAGTTTAACACATTGATAATATGAAATTAAGAATGGGTTGAACAATAGTATATAGATTATACATCTAGGGGTGAGGAAACAGTTTGAGTATAAGTGGTAAAGGATGGGTTTAGGACCTAGTCTATAGGGCAGGGGTGTCGAAACTGTATAAATCATAATGATATGATATGGCTTGCGAGGGGGTATAATCCGGCCCCCGGGTTAAATAAAAAAAACACACTCAATATACTTTAAAATAACTAAATAATGGACAGTCATACAGTTTCTCGACTGTGTCCAGCTCGCTAACAATCACTAAATAGTCAGAGCGCATCGAACATTCCAAAAAACGATGGATAGAGAACTATTCGTTGCAAATCTTGAAGGTGAAGAAATAACCGATTTTTAGTGCGGCCCTCCGAATGCAGCCCCTGAGACAAAATGACTGACACCCCTGCTATAGGGGAAGAGGTTAAACACAGACTATAGGGGGAGAGGGATGTGTTTAAGACTAGGCTTGTGTCTCACCACTCCAGGAAGCTGTATCTCTGCTATCAGAAACTCTGGATCACCTACAGGGGGCGCCACCAGCAGACAGAACTCTGGCCTGGAGATGGGTGAAGAGAAGAGACGAGAGGGAGAGAGAGGTGGGTTAGTGCAAGAGAGTGAGAAAGAAGGAGACAATATGTTCCAGTTTGGTATGTGACAATCAAATCCACAGCGGACAATTCAGACAGACCTACCGTTTGGCTGGTTCTGGTGCTGGGCGAGTATCCCTGTGGAGAGAGAGAGCGAGAGAGAGATTGAAGGGGGAGGGAGGGAGAGAGAGGAGATTGAACTCTTCCACATACAGACTGTAGTTAACTCTACACCACCCTCTAGTGGTGAATTACTGATAACAGAAGTGAGTTTTGTGTGGTGTGTGTGTTAGAGAGAGTGAGATTACAAGAAAGAAAAAAAGAGAGCGTGAGAAAGAAAGAAAGAAAGAGCAAGCAAAAACATACTTGGGGTCTATTTCCTGAATCACAGGTTTGCTCTTGGTGCGAATATTCTGTTCGTTCACAGAGCCCAGAAACTTCCTGTTCTTCAGAACCTTCCAGTCTGGGAGGGAAGGAGAGAAAAACACAGGAATGAAAGGAGAAACAAATGGATATTACCTCATCTGCAGCAGAACACACAGAACATGGGTCTGATTAATGCTCACTCACACGAAACAAAAAACAAATCCATATGGAAGCTTACATGCACACTGAAGATACAGGCATACATACCTCGGCTGAGCTCCAGGTTGTATTTGTTCTCCAGCCCCTCTAATGACACAGCGATCAGAAACTGCTGGAATAGAGGATCCTTCTACAAACACAGAGAGAAGTTACACACACACACACCCCCGCGCACACACACACACCAGCGTGCACACACACACACACACACACACCTGGCATTTCTGGAAGAACTCTTCACTGATGACCACGTCGTAGGCTGTGCAGCCTTGGGAGTCTGTGGGGACAGGACAGAACCAAGTCACTATTTCTCGAGTCACAAGCAAGTCTTAAGGTCCGAGTCTCAAGTCGAGTCCCAAGTAGAACAGGTAGTCTCTCGAGTCAAGCCCAAGTCATGCATTCTATGAGTTAGTCAAGTCACAAGTTTTTTCAAGTCAAGCTAATAAATGATCTATACATGCAATGACCGAAAATCTTTGATTAGCCTATGTAATTGTAAAAATAGGGACCTTGTAGCAGTGGTAGGAGAATGAAATCAGAAGAAGGCAAGGCAGGTTGACGTGCTGAGTGTATATTATTTACAGGTCTTGGTGATCCAATGGTAAAAATGCCATTATTACAAAATATACAACTCGATTGACCAAATATACACGGTCATAAAAGATTGCTTCTGTATCAGGCGCGACCTGTCCTATCTAAACGGACACAGGTAGAGGGCAAGACTGCACAGCCTCCCCCTGAGAAACCAAATCGAATCTGTCTAACAGGAGCTCAAACAGATACAGTGCATTCGGAAATTATTCACACCCCTTGCCTTTTTCTACATTTTGTTGTGTTACAAGGTGGGATTAAAATGGATTTAACTGTAATTTTTTGTCAATGATGTACACACAAAAATGTATATATCTATCTATCTTGATTACATAAGTAGTCAACCCCCAAGTCAATACATGTTACGATCACCTTTGGCAGCGATTACAGCTTTGAGTCTTTCTGGGTAAGTCACTAAGAGCTTTGCACACCTGGATTATACAATATTTGCACATTTTTCTTTTAAATTATTCAAGCTCTGTCAAGTTGGTTGTTGATCATTGCTAGACAGCCATTTTCAAGTCTTGCTATAGATTTTCAAGCCGATTTAATTCAAAACGTTAATTAGGCCACATTTTTATTCATAAAAACAACCCAACTCCTTGCCGATGACAAGCCTACCCATCACATGATGCAGCCACCACCATGCTTGAAAATATGAAGAGTGGTACTCAATGAGGTGTTTTGTTTAATTTGCCCCAACATAACACTTTGCATTCAGGATATAAAGTTCATTTCTTTGCCACATTTTTCTCAGTTTCACATTAGTGCATTATTGCAAACAGGATGCATGTTTTGGAATATTTTTTATTCTGTACAGGCTTCCTTCTGTTCACTGTCATTTAGATTAGTATTGTGGAGTAACTACAATGTTGTTGATCCATCCTCAGTTTTCCCCCCATCACTGCCAATAAACTCTGTTTAAAAAAAAGTTACCATTGGGAACCTTACATATAATTCTGTGTGGGGTACAGAGACGAGGTAGTCATTCAAAAAATCATGTTAAACACTATTGCACGCAATGTGAGTCCATGCAACATATTATGTTATTATGTGACTTGTTAAGGACATTTTTACTACTGAACTTATTTAGGAATGCCTTAACAAAGGTGTTGAATACTTACTGACTCAATATACACTGCTCAAAAAAATTAAGGGAACACTAAAATAACATATCCTAGATCTGAATGAATGAAATATTCTTATTGAATACTTTTTTCTTTACATCGTTGAATGTGCTGACAACAAAATCCCACAAAAATTATCAATGGAAATCAAATTTATCAACCCATGGAGGTCTGGATTTGGAGTCACACTCAAAATTAAAAGTGGAAAACCGCACTACAGGCTGATCCAACTTTGATGTAATGTCCTTAAAACAAGTCAAAATGAGGCTCAGTAGTGTGTATGGCCTCCACGTGCCTGTATGACCTCCCTACAACGCCTGGGCATGCTCCTGATGAGGTGGCGGATGGTCTCCTGAGGGATCTCCTCCCAGACCTGGACTAAAGCATCCGCCAACTCCTGGACAGTCTGTGGTGCAACGTGGCGTTGGTGGATGGAGCAAGACATGATGTCCCAGATGTGCTCAATTGGATTCAGGTCTAGGTAACGGGCGGGCCAGTCCATAGCATCAATGCCTTCCTCTTGCAGGAACTGCTGACACACTCCAGCCACATGAGGTCTAGCATTGTCTTGCATTAGGAGGAACCCAGGGCCAACCGCACCAGCATATGGTCTCACAAGGGGTCTGAGGATCTCATCTCGGTACCTAATGGCAGTCAGGCTACCTCTGGCGAGCACATGGAGGGCTGTGCGGCCCCCCAAAGAAATGCCACCCCACACCATGACTGACCCACCGCCAAACCGGTCATGCTGGAGGATGTTGCAGGCAGCAGAACGTTCTCCACGGCGTCTCCAGACTCTTTCACGTGCTCAGTGTGAACCTGCTTTCATCTGTGAAGAGCACAGGGCGCCAGTGGCGAATTTGCCAATCTTGGTGTTCTCTGGCAAATACCAAGCGTCCTGCACGGTGTTGGGCTGTAAGCTCAACCCCCACCTGTGGACGTCGGACCCTCATACCACCCTCATGGAGTCTGTTTCTGACTGTTTGAGCAGACACATGCACATTTGTGGCCTGCTGGAGGTCATTTTGCAGGGCTCTGGCAGTGCTCCTCCCTGCACAAAGGCGGAGGTAGCGGTCCTGCTGCTGGGTTGTTGCCCTCCTACGGCCTCCTCCACGTCTCCTGATGTACTGGCCTGTCTCCTGGTAGCGCCTCCATGCTCTGGACACTACGCTGACAGACACAGCAAACCTTCTTGCCACAGCTCGCATTGATGTGCCATCCTGGATGAGCTGCACTACCTGAGCCACTTGTGTGGGTTGTAGACTCCGTCTCATGCTACCACTAGAGTGAAAGCACCGCCAGCATTCAAAAGTGACCAAACATCAGCCAGGAAGCATAGGAACTAAGAAGTGGTCACCACCTGTAGAACCACTCCTTTATTGGGGGTGTCTTGCTAATTGCCTATAATTTCCACCTGTTGTCTATTCCATTTGCACAACAGCATGTGAAATGTATTGTCAATCAGTGTTGCTTCCTAAGTGGACAGTTTGATTTCACAGAAGTGTGATTGACTTGGAGTTGCATTGTGTTGTTTAAGTGTTCCCTTTATTTTTTTGAGCAGTGTATTATTATTACAGTTGTTTGCCAGTCTCATTGTCGAAGTTGACAAGTTGTTTGCAGAGCTATACTTGTGAGAAACAAGTTTTGGTTTATTTCACTCCGTTTACGAATTTTGTCAATTGATTGTCTTTTGTTTGGTGTGCTTCTGTCAATGTTGAGTAAGGACACGCACCTGATTTTGCATATAGAAGTAGGCCTAGGCTACCTGGCCTGCGCGCAAATATAGGCCTATAAATGTGCGCATTTGGGGATGTCTAATAGTATTTCTGATTGTCTTAGCTAATGAGTTGTGGAGCTTCTCAAACAGCTTCTCAAAAGTAATTTTTCTTCACATCAAACAACAAGTAAACAAAGTCTGTTTTTAGAATACATTGACAATGACAATAGTTCCTTAATGTATTTGAAAAATATTTGAATCTCTCTCCCTTTCGATAACCATTCGTAATGAAAGGGGAAAAAGTAATACTCTGATCCAGTGGAAACGTCTTAAAATACATGATATCGCTTGCCCAGAAACCCTGAGGGCCCCAGAATATTTTATACAATGTTGTAAGTTAGTTAGGGCGAGCTTAGGGCCGGATCCATTTGATTAAAAAACATTTTGTTGCAGACATTGGCGTAGCCAATTAGATTTATAGGATATTTATTTTTTTAAATCAGGATATTCTCTACCTGCAGGATGCAATGTTATTTGTTGGCTTTATGTAGGCTATTTTTATATAGTTGCCAATTGCAATAGAAGTTACTTTTAGATTTGTATAATTATCATCTAGATAGAATTCAGATTGTCATGTGGTTAATGATTGAAGAAAAGAAAAAAGGAAACTTAAGGAAAATCAGAACTGGCACACAAATGGAAAAGGATTGCCGACCCCTGGCGTAGCCTATCACCGGCAACTTCAGGAGCATAAAGCAGAATCTGCGAAGACTAGAAGCAGTGGGAGGGGGGGGGGGGGGGGGGGGGGGGGGGGGGTCGAGAACAGTTTTTTAAAATTCTGGTTAAGAGACACAAATGACTCTCCTCAAGTAATTTGTGTCTCTTAATTATTTAATCAAACAGTGTGCTTAAAGCATCAGACAAGCTCAGTACATACCATATAGGTAGGTGAAAAACACACCTTTTAAAATTTCAACCAAACAATTGGTCGAAAGAACAGACAGCTCTCGGTCGACCAAGATATTTTTTAGTCGTGGACAGCCATTCCGCAAATATTTATATGGCACATATCATTATTGATATAACCATCATATCAAAGTAAACTTGGAAGTGACGTGATGATATGTTGTGTGGTCCTCCCACTACAACTCAGGAAAGCATGCAGTTTTTTTAGGCTACACATTAAATAAGTTATAATAAATATAGAGGGGTCTTATTCTGGTGACATGATTGATGCTTGGCTGCCGTTTGACAAAAAAAATATAATCTCACTCTTATCCTTAATGTTCTCATCATGTAGGTAGACTACCCATGCCAGGACCAGAATGGGCATTATTGTGTATATAATGCAACAGTTTTTGTGACAAAACCATCAGTAGAGTTGAACTTGGATTTTTTATTAGGTACATGAGAATTTACATGCAAAAGTTCTTACGTGCCTGAAACTAACTTTTTGGTCCACCGGACACAGATTTCTTACTAGACAAAATATTTGAAAAAAAAAAAAGAAAAGATAAATGCTTTGTAATGTTTCTAAAACAATACACGTGTTACTAGTTAAAAGTGGTATATTACTCAATTTTATTAATTTTTTTGTGACCAGACGAGGCAAACATTTTCAGCTACCCCTTTAAGGGCAGAAGGTTACTACCGTGGCGATAAGGGGCACTCGGCTGCTCTAGTCATCAGTGACAGTGTGCCTGTGAGATTCTGACTAGTATCAGTTTAAGTAATTACCAAACTTGGAAAACAACCTAAGTAATGTATTATTGGACAAAGTCTCACTTTAGTAGACTTTCAAGTAAATTAGACCAACTTCTATGCCTGTGCACAGCGCTTCTAAAAATTAATCTTCAGCACCTCAATCACGGTGAGCACAGCTCCCCTGCCAGGCAGTGTGTTGCTGCGGTGGGATATATTGTAGGATTCGTAGTTCTTTGTGTGATTATCTACCAACTATAAAACAAAATGACAGAAAAACTTTGAAAACAGCTACTGCAGCATTTATTTTGCTATAGTGTATATAGTGTAGCCGATTGAATACCCCCGATTTAAGGTAAAGGTTTGGGGGGTGAAAAAACGAATGGTTGGGAAGAACTGCACTGGTACAAGTACACACTTCAGGGATAAGTGAATCGGGTTGAAGGAGAGTATTAAACAAGGAGAGGAAGTCATGCCGGAATATTGGGATACATGGCTGAGTTCCAATTCTCTACTGTTCTCCAGATGTGTGCACTCCTTCCCTCCCTCTCTTCCCTCCCTCTCTTGTAAGCAAGGCTGGAGATGGTTTCCACCATATTCTGTATTTCATTTTCAACAAATTAGAAAAAATATCTAAAAACATGTTGTTTTCACTTAGTCATTATAGTGTATACACAATACACTATAATGACTAAGTGAAAACATGTTTTTAGATATTTTTTCTAATTTGTTGAAAATGAAATACAGAAATATCTGCACCCCCCCGCACCCCTACTTCCGCCGTCTCTGGCTACAGTTATGCTATTCCTATTGCAATCCCTTTAGCTTTGCTAGCTAGCTGGCTAGCTACAGAGGTTAGCTGGATGGCTTCATTAGTTAGCTAATGCTATCAAAATTGTTTTGTTATTAGCAACTTTTGCCTATTCCATCGTTTGCAGAACGCATACTGGCATTTGAATATAGCACAGGAAAAGTGAGTCCAGACACAATGTGGACCAGGTAGACACATGTACTGTAAATGTAGGTGTAGATGCACAATGTGTTCGGGAACTCCATGATCAGAATAGAAAAACTGCATTAACTGTCAAGTCAAGAGATCTTCAGAAAGTAGCCTCACTCACTGTTGTCCACCTCTGTGTGGGCCTCTCCGATGCTCATGGGTACTCTGTATCCTGTGGGGTCTTCTGATTCGAGGAGCTCCACTAGTGCCTCCTTGGAGAGGGGGGGCGGGGGCGGGACAGCAGCAGACTGACAGATGTTGACAAATACCTTCCGTTTATCAGGCAAGGTGAAAGTCTTCACACACAGACCTACGGATTCAACAAACACACAACTGTTGTTTACACGTGTGTGTGTGTGTGTGTGTGTGTGTGTGTGTGTGTGTGTGTGTGTGTGTGTGTGTGTGTGTGTGTGTGTGTGTGTGTGCCAAAGGGAGACTGACCAGGCTGTGGCCGAATGACTCTAGAATCACGAGGATTTTCACTTTGCATTTTTCCCATTGTCTAAAAGAGAAAGAGTAAGATGAGCGAAAGAGAAAAAGAGAGAGAAGCAAATTGATTCAATGCCAGGCACATTCTCAGTACACATTTATAACAGCTCTTAGCTTTGCATTGCAGAGGCAGTTGCAGTCAGGTGCATACTTTGGATTTGCATCAAATTCGTGCAGATTGCTTGGCAGAAATGGTATCAGAAGAGGAATATTAATATTTTCTTGCACAAATATCCAGATGATGCCGTGCACCATTTTGCACAATGACACTGTAGGTCTGATCAGGGATTAACGGTGAGGATGATAGATACATGCAGGGATAAATGTTCACACAGTTGACTTTTGAACAGAAAATTGGATTGGGACCAGGATTATGTGCCAGGGGTATGTGTATGATGCTAAAATTACAAAACGGACGTTTTTCTCATTTCAAGAGCTAAGTCGCTCTGGATAAGAGCGTCTGCTAAATGACTTAAATGTAAATGTACAGCTCAATTACAAAATCTTCATCCTTCCTACGCTCATGGTTGAAGAACAATTGGAATGGCCACAAATGCATTTAACCTAGGCCCTCATATCCAGCTTCATTGAGAGCCAAAGCCAAAGTCATAATCTTGATAGAAGCTGTCAAAACATCATAAATGGCAATATATACAGTGCCATCAGAAAGTATTCACATCCCTTGACTTTTTCCACATTTTAAATTAATCAAAAGCTGAAATGTCTTGAGTCAATAAGTATTCAATCCCTTTGTTATGGCAAGCCTAAATAAGTGCAATAAAAGTATTTAACATGACTACCTCATCTCTGTACCCCACACACAATTATCTGTAAGGTCCCTCAGTTGAGCAGTGCATTTCAAACAGAGATTCAATCCAATGCATAGCAAAGAAGGGCACCTATTGGTAGATGGGTAAAAACAAGAAAAAAAAATAGAAAAAAATATTGAATATGCCTTTGAGCATCGTGAAGATATTAATAACACTTTGGATGGTGTATCACTACACCCAGTCACTACAAAGATACAGGCATCCTTTCTAACTCAGTTGCCGGGGGGGAAGGAAACCACTCAGGGATTTCACCATAAGGCCAATGGTGACTATAAAACAGTTACAGAGTTGAATGGCTGTGATTGGAGACAACTGGGGATGGATCAACAACGTTGATACTAACCTAAATGACAATGAAAAGAAGGAAGCCTGTACAGAATAAAAATGTGTTATGGGTATGCTTGTCATCGGCAAGGAGTATGGAGTTTTTTTAAGATAAAAAGAAACGGAATAGAACTAAGCACCGGCTAAATACTAGAGGAAAACCTTCAGTCTGCTTTCCAACAGAATTCACCTTTCAGCAGGAGAATATATTTTTATTAAAATAACCTAAAACAGAAGGACAAATATACACCGGAGTTGCTTACAAAGATGACATTGAATGTTCCTGAGTGGCCTGGTTAGTTTTGAATTAAATCTATGGAAAGACTTAAATTGCTGTCTAGCAATTATCAACAACCAACTTCACAGAGCTTGAAGAATTTTTAGACTAATGTGCAAATATTGTACAATCCAGGTGTGCGTGGCTATTAAAAGACTTACCCAGAAAGACTCAATGCTGTAATCGCTGCTGAAGGTGATTCAAACGTGTATTGATTCAGAGGGTTGAATACTTACAGTTGAAGTCTGGAAGTTTACATACACCTAAGCCAAATAAATTTAAACTCAGTTTTTCACAATTACTGACATTTAGTCAATTTAGTAAAAATGCCCTGTCTTAGGTCAGTTAGGATCATCACTTTATTTTAAAAATGTGAAATAATAATAGAGAGAATGATTTATGATTTATTTCAGCTTTTATTTCTTTCATCACATTCCCAGCGGGTCAGAAGTTTACATACACTCAATGAGTATTTGGTAGCACTGCCTTTTGTTGAACTTGGGGAAAACGTTTTGGGTAGCCTTCCACAAGCTTCCCACAATAAGTTGGGTCAATTTTGGCCCATTCCTCCTGACAGAGCTGGTGTAACTGAGTCAGGTATGTAGGCCTCCTTGCTCGCACATGTTTTTTCAGTTCTAACCCACAAATGTTCTATAGGATTGAGGTCAGGGATTTGTGATGGCCACACCAATACCTTGACTTTGTTGTCCTTAAGCCATTTTGACACAACTTTGGAAGTATGCTTGGGGTCATTGTCCATTTGGAAGACCAAGCTTTAACTTCCTGACTGATGTATTGAGATGTTGCTTCAATATATCCACATAATTTTCCTCTCTCATGATGCCATCTAGTTTGTGAAGTGCACCAGTCCCTCCTGGTGTTCTTCGGCTTGCAAGCATCCCACTTTTTCCTCCAAACATATGGTCATTATGGCCAAACAGTTCTATTTTTGTTTCATCAGATCGGGGGACATTTCTCCAAAAAGTACGATCTTTGTCCCCAGGTGCAGTTGCAAACCGTTGTTGCAACAAGCAGTTGCTTCTTCCTTGCTGGGCGGCCTTTCAGGTTATGTCGATATAGGACTCGTTTTACTGTGGATATAGATACTTTGTACCTGTTTCCTCCAGCATCTTCACAAGGTCCTTTGCTGTTGTTCTGGGATTGATTTGCACTTTTCGCACCAAAGTACGGTCATCTCTAGGAGACAGAACATGACTCCTTCCTGAGCGGTATGACGGCTGCGTGGTCCCATGGCGTTTATACTTGCGTACTATTGTTTGTACAGACAAACGTTGTACCTTCAGGCGTTTGGAAATTGCTCCCAACGATGAACCAGACATGTGGAGGTCTACAATTTGTTCTCTGAGGTCTTGGCTGATTTATTTTGTTAACTGACTTGCCGAAACTATAGTTTGTTAACAAGAAATTTGTGGAGTGGTTGAAAAACAAGTTTTATTGACTCCAACATACGTGTAAGTAAACTTCCGACTACAACTGTGTGTGTATATATATATATATATTTTAAATAAATATTTGAATTTTTCTTCCACTTTGACAGAGTATTTTGTGTAGATCGTTGACAAAAAATGACAATTAAACATTTGAATCCTATTTTGTAACACAACAAAATGTGGAAAAAAGTCCATTTGTGAGAATACTTTCTAAAGGCACTGTAGGCCAGAGTCACATATGACTTTGGGCATACCCAATGTGTATGCCCACTTGGAAGGCAATTGGATGTCAATGGTGTTCATCTTTAATAAAGGGGACACTTCAAATTTCTTTTAAAACATTCATCCTAACCTGTAGCAAAAGCTGTTGGTAGAGCTCCTCTTGCTGCTGCAGTTCCATTTCCGAGCTCAGGAGAGACGAATCTGCCTCCATCTTCTGTTCTACGAGAGAAAGAGCGAGAGATTAATCCGGAAGAATCTTCACCAGATCCCAAAGGCTACTTCTTAGGGCCAAACACTGATACTAGAAGATATGGCATTATATGTTCTCTCTGCTATCGCATGGCAAGCAGTACTGGAACGCCAAGTCTGGGAAACCAAAAGGCACCTGAACAGCCCCCCCCCACCAAAGCCATAAGACTGCTGAACAGTTAATTAAATGGCTACCCGGACATTCTGCTCTTCACCCCCTACCTACATGTACATAGTATTTCAATTAATCACCTTACCAAAACTACAAGCACATATTACCTCAATCAATCACCCCAACTACCTCGTACCCCAGTACACTGACCCGGAACCTCCTTGTATACCTCCTTGTATATAACCTGTATATAGCCTTCACTGGAACTAAGGGACCTAGCCTGAACCATGAAAAACAGCCCCAGACCATTATTCCTCCTCCACCAAATTTTACAGTTCGCACTATGCATTGGGGCAGGTAGCGTTCTCCTGGCATCTGCCAAACACAGAGTCAACTGTCGGACTGCCAGATGGTGAAGTGTGATTCATCAATCCAGGGAACGCGATTCCACTGTTCCAGAGTCCAATGGCGGCGAGCTTCACAACACTCCAGCCAACGCTTGGCATTGGGAATGGTGATCTTAGGCTTGTGTTCGGATGTGATACAGCCTGGAATTGAACCAGGGACTGTAGTGACGCCTCTTGCACTGAGATGCAGTGGTTTCGACCGCTGCGCCACTCGGGTTACCGACGTAATTACAAATGTTTTGTCATACCTATGGTATGTGGTCTGATATACCACGGCTTTCAGCCAATCAGCACTCAAAGCTCGAACCACTCAGTTTATAATTAAGCAATATGGCCCGAGGGGTTGTGGTATACGGCCAATATACCACTGCTAAGGGCTGTTCCAATACACGAATCAACACGGAGTGCCTGGATACAGCTCTTAGCCGTGGTATATTGGCAATTAACCACAAACACCTGAGGTGCCTTATTGCTGTTATAAACTGGTTACCAACGTAATTACTGTAGAGCAGTAAATATACATGTTTTGTCATACCGAGTCTGATACATCACAGCTTTCAGCCAATCAGCATTCAGGGCTCGAACCACCCAGTTTATGATTCAGAATGCATTGTTTTGAATTATAAATGACCCAACCGAAACCGGGTGGGCGGTTATTCACCTTTGACTCCTCGGTCAAAAAGTTTTTGTCATGAGTTCATTTGAATTGGAAGACTCTGAAGCGTTACCATACATGAATTAGACCAATTCATCCACTTATGGAAACTTAACATCGCTATCACGTCTATAAATCTCATTATAAACTGGGTGGTTCGAGCCCTGAATGCTGATTGGCTGACAGCCGTGGTATACCACGGGTATGACAGAACTGCTCTAATTACGTTGGTAACCAGTTTATATAATCGCAATAAGGAACCTCTGGGGTTTGTGGTACATTGCAAATATACATTGGCTAAGAGCTGTGTCCAGCCACTTCGCGTTGCGTTGTGATTATGAACAGTCCTTGGCAGTGGTATATTGGCCATTTACCACACCCACTCGGGCCTTGTTGTTCAAATATTTGTGTGCGTGCACAGTCTTTTCAGAAATTGCGCGAGCTGATTACTGTAACATTTACTCAACTGTTATAAATGAGGACCACAGGAGAGCGTTGCTAGGGACAAGTTAGCAATGTACGTTAGCTAGCTAGCCCAGCTAGCATTAGCTAGCTATGTAACAGCTGTCGAACAACAAGTATTTAAACGTCAGTAACGTTATACACACATGTGTGAACACTAAGAAATGCATTCGGGTTAGTTCGTTTTCAATGAGGATAACACTTACATTATTTCACGTCCTGCTTAATTTCAGCAACTAGCTACAACTTCTTCTTTGATGGGGTTTATCAGCGGTTGGCATCCAACGTTATGGTACATTACCGCCACCTACTGTACTGGAGTGTGGGCCAGAGACAGGGACAAACTAAATCCTACCTGTCAGCCCCGTTGCTCTTAAAAAATATAACAACATATTTTAGAATATATCTAATGACGTTCTCCCCAATATATTCTAAACCAATTTCCTGTATCCCCTTCTCCCTCATACTAGATCTCAGACTCTCTCTTTCCCTCTGATACTGCCCACACTGTAGCAATACATGCTCCATGGTGTCACGTTCTGACCTTAGTTCCTTTTTTATGTCTTTATTTTAGTTTGGTCAGGGCGTGAGTTGGGGTGGGCATTCTATGTTTTGTAGTCTAGTCTATTTCTGTATTTGGCCTGGTATGGTTCTCAATCAGAGGCAGGTGTCGATCGTTGTCTCTGATTGAGAATCATACTTAGGTTGCCTGTTTTCCCACTATGGGTTGTGGGTAGTTGTTTTCTGTGTCTGTCCATACAAAACTGTTTCAGTCTCGGTCATTCTCTTTTTGTTTTGTCATTCAGTGTTCAGTTGTTTTCATTAAAATGGACACTTACCACGCTGCACATTGGTCCGATCTTTCATACTCGTCATTAGACGAGGACGAGTACCGTTACACACGGTCTCTCTTTCCTGGCAATAATCACACTTTCCTGTTGGATGCTTTCCTATCACATTTAAGGACTTATTCAACTGGCTGTGCCCTACCCTTAAACTTCTGTCCCTTCTGTTATGTTCCTTATATAATGACAAACCGGGGCGTAGGTTTAACTACTTTTAATGAACATATACTTCAGCTAGAAAACTCCATGTTTAGCCATGCAAGGCATTCTTTAACCATCTTCCGCGCCCGCATAGCCTGCTGAGTAACATAGTCCAAATGTTATTAACACATAACAACACATCTTCTTTCCTTTAAAAGAAAACTACTTTTCTATGTAACTACACATGTCACATCACATTTGTTTACTCAACCTGCATAACATGCAATTTTCAATAACACACATTTCTTTCCCCAAATTATTATTTTATTTTTTTCAACTAAATATAGTCTGTCCAACAATACTCTATTGTGGCTCTATTTCTTTTCACATTAACAAAACATTCAGTCCAGGTAAGTGTCTTGCACTTTTGCTGTGTCGCTGTTTTTGTTTGTCTTTCTGTTTTTCCTTTGTGAGTTTGACTTTGTGAGCATCTCTGGGTGTTAGCAAGTCCTCATGGATGGGTAGGTTGGTTCTGATGCAACATCCTATCAACATTTGTGCAGGCGAAAGTCTGTTCTGCAGCAGTGCGCTGCGGTAGATCAGATTTTTTCGGAAATCCTCCTTTCCATCGTGTGCCTTTTTCATCAGACTTTTGACAATTTTGACTGAACTCTCTGCTAAGCCGTTGGATCTTGGGTAGTTGGGGCTGGAGGTGTTGTGTCGGAATCCCCAGTCGTCAGCGAACAATTGGAATTCAGAACTTGAAAACTGCGGGCCATTGTCCAAGTACAGTTCAGACGCAACCCCATGTCTTGCCAAGACTGATTTCAGGTAGGCGATTACAGCTTTGCTGGAGGTAGTTGGCAGTGTTGCTACTTCAGGGTAGTTTGCGTAGTAGTCAGTAACAACAATGTGACTTTTGCCATTGCAGTCAAAAAGGTCAACTCCAACTTTGTAGTAGGGTCTGTTGGGTACTGGATGAGGCATTAGCGGCTCTGCTTGCTGCTTTGGCCTGTAGGTCAAACACAGTTCACATGAAGCAGTGGTCTGGCTGATTTCCTGGTTCATTCTTGGCCAGTACATTACTTCTCGTGCTCATCGTTTGCATTTTTCCTCACCCAAGTGGCCCTTGTGTATTTTCTGTAGCATTTCTTTGCGTAGTGTCATGGGAATGACAATCTTGTTGCCTTTGAACACTATGTCATCCACAACGGTGAGCTCTGCTCTGCATATCCAGTAATCCTGTATTCTCCTTGGACAGTTGTTTTTTCTGTGCAGGCCATACTATCAGTGTTGTTTCTTTCAACTCTGTCATTGTTTGGTCAGCTGCGGTCTCTCTTTTGATCTGCTCCATTCTCTCAGAAGACACAGGAAGTGATGCTACGATCATGTCGACATAGGCCTGAATCTCAGTGTTTTTCTGTGTGTCGAAGCTCTCCTTCTTGTCAACTGCTCGAGAAAGAGTGTCGGCGGTGAACATGAACTTTCACATCATCTTCACATCATACTTTTGCAGTCTGATCAACATTCTGTGGATTCTCATTGGACAATCATTCAGTGGCTTAGACATGATTGACACCAATGGTTTGTGGTCGGTTTCAACTTCGAAATCTCGCCCGTAGACGTATTGGTGAAACCTTTTGCAAGCGTATGTGCTTGCCAGTAGTTCTTTCTCTATTTGTGCATACCTTGTCTCTGTGCCTGTCAAGGCTCTGGACGCATAAGCGATGGGTTGCCATGTGTCGTCATGCTGTTGCAGAAGAACTGCTCCCAGGCCAAACTGTGACTGTGACAGCAGGCTATGCGGGCGCGTCTGCAGAAATCCTTGTGCTTTTCTCGGGATCATAGAACCTGAGTGCTGGCTCTTCTGTGATTGTCTTCTTTAGGTTTTTGAAGCAGTTTTCCTGTTCATGGGACCATTCCCATTAATTTCTCTGTTCCAGAAGACATCTGAGTGGAGCGGACTGTGCTGACAGTTGAGGTATGAACTTTGCAAGGTAGGTGATCATGCCCATGAAGCATCTCACGTCGTCCTTGTTCTTCGGGCGCTCCATGTTGTTGATGGCTGATGTTTTCCTCGGGTCTGGTTTGACTCCGTCCTCTGAAAGTACATCTCCCACGAAGGTAAGTGTTTTCACACCAAACTCACATTTGTCCTTGTTTAGTTTTAGGTTGACTTTCCGTGTCAGGTCCAGCACTTGTCTCACTCTCGCATCGTGTTCTTCTTTTGTGGACCCCCAGACGATGATGTCATCCATCATAGTCTCCACTGCTGGAATGTGCTCGAAGATCATGTGGATTGTCTTGTGGTAGACCTCTGGCGCTGAGAGAATCCCATATGGTAGATACAGAAATCTGTACTTGCCCTCAGGTGTGTTGAATGTGCATAGCCTTAGGCTTGCATCATCTAGCTTAATTTGCCAGAATCCTGATGAGGCATCCCACTTCTGACACCATGTTATGTTTGTTCAGTATATAATGACAAACCGGAGCGTAGGTCTAACTACTTTTAATGAACATATACTTCAGCTAGAAAAGGCATTCTTTAACCATCTCCCGCGCCCGCTTAGCCTGCTGGATAACGTAGTCTAAATGTTATTAACACATAACAACACACCTTCCTGCCGTCCTTCCCTCCCCAACTTTCCTCTGTACTTGAAATAAATGCCTGCCCTTAGTATCCCGGAAGTTTAGCGTTACAGCATGATTGAGATTTAAAGGCAATGTTCCCACATTAGCGGAGACTGCATTTACGGTAAATGTTGTATATGTCGACTCAATCTGAAATTACCTTAACATTTCTATTGTGCAATCTGTAACGCTTCAGTGATACAGATTGAATAGAGCTGCGAGTACAGATGCTGGGAGACGAGAAGCAAATACAGGGAGTGAAGATTTAATGGATAAACGGACATGTAACAAAACAAGAACAGCGTCTGGACAGGGGGAACAAAACATTAATGCAAACACATGGAATAAACTGAGGAAGTGACAGATATAAGGGTGGCAATCAATAAAGTAATAGAGTCCAAGTGAGTCCAATGAAGCGCTGATGTGCGTAACGATGGGCCGCATTGTTCCCTCGAGCGCCAGAGAGGGGGAGCGTGAGCAGGCATGACAAGAGCCCTTAGTCTGTGAAATCTTACCCTGTAAACAGACTATTTTCAAATGAAAATTTTGTAACATTTGTTGCACAAATCCAATGCAAGTCAATGGGAACAACATTAGCATTTTCAAGCTTCATATCCAAATCATCTTCCTAAAGTATATAAAAATGAATTTTGTCGCTCTTACATAGACATGATTTGGACATGAAGAACGAAGATGCTTTTGTTGTTCCCATTTGTGCCAGAAATGCTAAAAAGCCAGGTAAATAAAATCAAAGCATTGACTGCTTACAGGGTAAAGAAACGAATATGTCCCTTTGTAACATGTTGCACTATCCCTTTAATGAGATGGATTGGGGGTAAGGTCCTGCAATAGACTAGTGTCCTGTCCAGGAGGTGGTCTACTTGTACATCAAGCTGATTTACGCTATATAATTTGGAGATAGGGCAGGAGCCTATGGGCCATTTTGGCTTGGACAAGCCCTGCTTAATTACTTTACTTGTAACTATGGTTAGTTCTCTATATAGATCCTGCAACTACCACCCACCCATTCACATAACATTGTTTTAGGGCTGGACACAAATGATTAAGCCTAGTATTCTTCATTAAAATGCTTTTTAGTCTAGGACTAGGCTTAATCTGTGTCCGGGAAGCTGGCCCTTAATGTTTTGTATATTCCATATACAGTTGAAGTCAGAAGTGTACATACACCTTAGCCAAATACAATTAAACTCAGTTTTTCACAATTCCTGACATTTAATCTTAGTAAAAATTATTCCCTGTTTTAGGTCAGTTAGGATCACCACTTTATTTTAAGAATGTGAAATGTCAGAATAGTAGTAGAGAATTATTTATTTCAGCTTTTATTTCTTTCATCACATTCCCAGTGAGTCAGAAGTTTACATACACTCAATGAGTATTTGGTAGTATTGCCTTTAAATTGTTGAACTTGGAGCAAACGTTTTGGGAAGCCTTCCACAAGCTTCCCACAATAAATTGGGTGAATTTTGGCCCATTCCTCCTGACAGAGCTGGTGTAACTGAGTCAGGTTTGTAGGCCTCCTTGCTTGCACATGCTTTTTCAGTTCTGCCCACAAATGTTCTATAGGATTGAGGTCAGGGCTTTGTGATGGCCACACCAATACCTTGACTTTGTTGTCCTTAAGCCATTTTGCCACAACTTTGGAAGTATGCTTGGGGTCATTGTCCATTTGGAAGACCGATTTGCAACCAAGCTTTAACTTCCTGACTGATGTCATGAGATGTTGCTTCAATATATCGACATCATTTTCCTACCTCATGATGCCATCTATTTTGTGAAGTGCACCAGTCCCTCCTGCAGCAAAGCACCCCCACAACATGATGCTGCCACCCCTGTGCTTCACGGTTGGGACAGTGTTTTTCGGCTTGCAAGCCTCCCCCTTTTTCCTCCAAACATAGCGATGGTCATTATGGCCAAACAGTTATATTTTTGTTTCATCAGACCAGAGGACATTTCTCCAAAAAGTACGATCTTTGTCCCCATATGCAGTTGCAAACCGTAATCTGGCTTCTTTAAGGCGGTTTTGGAGCAGTGGCTTCTTCCTTGCTGAGCGGCCTTTCAGGTTATGTTGATATAGGACTTTTTTTACTGTGGATATAGATACTTTTGTACCTATTTCCTCCAGCATCTTCACAAGGTCCTTTGCTGTTGTTCTGGGATTGATTTGCACCTTTCGCACCACAGTACATTCATCTCTAGGAGACAGAACGTGTCTCCTTCCTGAGCGGTATGACGGCTGTGTGGTCCCATGGTGTTTATACTTGCGTACTATTGTTTGTACAGATGAACGTGGTACCTTCAGGCATTTGGAAATTGCTTCCAAGGATGAACAAGACTCAAATTATGTCAATTAGCCTATCAGAAGCTTCTAAAGCCATGACATAATTTTCTGGAATTTTCCAAGCTGTTTAAAGGCACAGTCAATTTAGTGTATGTAAACTTCTGACCCACTGGAATTGTGATACAGTGAATTATAAGTGAAATAATCTGTCTGTAAACAACTGTTGCAAAAATGACTTGTGTCATGCACAAAGTAGATGTCCTAACTGACTTGCCCAAAATATAGTTTGTTAACAAAAAATGTGTGGAGTGGTTGAAAAACGAGTTTTAATGACTCCAACCTAAGTGTATGTAAACTTCCGACTTCAACTCTAGGTTGTAAGTCTGTCAAATAGTGAAAATACATTCATTGAACTATTATTATCTATCTTTTCCCCATTACCCACAAACACAATAAATGTTGCACTTTGCACTCCACACATTCTTGAGTCAGAAAGAACACAGTTCAACCAAATTTGAATAGCACAGTTAGAGCAAGACATTGTTACTTGGTTGTAATACTATGTTGGCTTTGTCAATTGATTTTGACTTTGAATCTCAATGAAGCTAGAGGACAAACGGTACATGTTTTTGTGGCCATTCCATTTGATCTTTAACGTTGAGCAAAGGAAGGGGGGAGGGAATGTATGATTGTGGTAACAATGTGTTGAATTGTTGTTTGCTTGTAATTGTTTGTGTGGTTGAGGATGTTTGAGCCTTTTCATTTGTTCACAAATGTTACTGTACCATATGATGTTGTAAAAAATTTTTTTATGATGCCATATTTTTTCAAATTAAAAGTCCACAGATTTCTTGATTCAATTGAGATGGACATTGGTGATTTGGGAACATTACCAGTTTGAGAGCTTTTAACGTTTGACCTTAGTTAGGAAAGCTGTAGCTCCTGAAATGAGCAAGAAAATCTTATGAGAATTGTGGGGAATAATCTTATCATCAAGCACATACCCTTGGCCTAAATCAGCAAGCACATAATCCTGTTCCCAATCCAATTTACAGTTCAAAAGTCAATCCACATTTTCAGTTCAAAAGTCCAGTGTTGACTCCAATGTTTCCCACAGTTGTTACAAGTTGGCTGGATGTCCTTTGTGTGGTGCACCATTCTTGATACACACGGGAAACTGTTAAGCATGAAAAACTCAGCAGCATTGCAGTTCTTGTCACACTCAAACCGGTGCACCTGGCACCTACTACCATACCCCATTCAAAAGACACTTCAACATTTTATCTTGCCCATTCACCCTCTGAATGGCACACATACACAATCCAGGTCTCAATTGTCTCAAGGATTAAGCATCCTTCTTTAACCTGTCTCCTCCCTTTCATCTACACTGATTGAAGTGGATTTAACAAGTGACATCAATAAAGGATCATAGCTTTCACCTGGATTAACCTGGTCAGACTATATGATGGAAAGGTGTTCCTAATGTTTTGTACACTTAATGTTTATTATCAACTATTTTTAATGATCCTCAGCAACAACCACATGGTCATGACAATGTTTACAGGGGAAGCAAATGAAGGTAAATTGAACCTTGTAATTAAATGGAATGATAATGTAGGCTGTACCAACCGAAGGGAACTGACAGTAAATTGCCAGCTGAATATGTGTTGTTATTAGGCCTACTGATTGTCCATACTGATAGTGGCTAATATATAACATGATAGAAATAGGAAACAGAGAATGGTGGGGTAGTCTATAATCAAGACAACCCTATATCCTAGACACCCACCTGAGTGACCCACACATTAAGGAAAAGTCCTTATCTGTTTCATAGGCCTACTGCAAGTAGCCTATACGCAGCCAAGACAGAAAGATAAATGCGATCAGAGACCCACTAAAGCAGCACCACCCCATCAAGAGTCTTAGCCTGCCTGGCAGAGCCTGCCTGGCAGGATGGGTGAGCGTAATGTAAATGGAATCTCTCAAATCTGCTAATGAGAACCTTGATGACGTCATAGCTAGCTGGTGGGAATTTCGGTGGAGTACCCCTGGCAACACTAGCTGCAGTATCCCATGGGTAGGGGTCCACTAACAGCGTCCTACACAACATACACTTAGCATTACTTTCTTAGATACAGTATACATATCTCCCTGGCATATTACATAATTTATGCAGCAGCATACAATACATTTTTGGACTCGTTGTTGTGCTGTGCTGACTTTAACAGGATGGTGGCGTGGTGGTCCTTCTTGTGGGCAAATTTTGTCATCAAACTTTGTCATCAAATTCTGCTATTCTCTGGATTTATGGTGCTTTCAAGACAACTGGGAACTCTGAAAAAAACAAGGTCGAATCATGACGTCAATGATCTTCAGGTCGGAGCTCTAGCGAAAGGACAGAGTTTCCGACATGGAATTCCGAGTTGGATGATCGTTCAAAATGTAGCTAGTTCTTTTCCGAGTTCCCAGTTGTCTTGAACTCACTGAAGTCTGAGATTTCTCAGTTTCCAGTTTCCAGTTGTTTTGAAAATGTCAGAAGTGACATGCTGGATTGACAGCATGGCCAATGTATTCAAAATTTTCTGGCCAATGGTGTTGCATGCAAATCTTTATCCTTTTAAGATTGTAAAAGAGACCCTTAAACCCAGACATGGACCACACACCCTCTCCACTGAATAGCAGGCTAGTGATTGCTTTGCAACGCTTGCAGTTAGCTACTGATTCCTTTCAAACCACTCATTGTTGAATTTGTGATTTCCAACTTGTTGTGTAATGTTTATGTCCAATGGCCGATGAGCACCGATACGTTTTATCTATAATTTCTCTTCATATGACAAGGATTGAAAAGGATTTGCCAATAGATTGTCGACTTGATTCATGATGATAACTGATTGTCTAGCTTGCTAGCTAAGATTTTGAAAGTATGACGTTGACATGATCAGTACAATCAAAGCTACAGTAGATAATAACATGATTTGACGTCATTTTATCTGTGGCCAATGACCTTGAGCCTTCTTGGATGAGCACTTCTAATGTAATTCTATGGCAGCACCCAAGGGGCTTGAATGTTTGAGCTTTCCCTTGTAGATTTTGTGGTGACGTACAGTAGTGTCCCCATGAGTGACAGAACACTGAGCCAATCACGGCTCAACTAGAGAACATTACCAACCTCTACGCTCTGTATTTTCTGCTGGCTGCCCCACCATCACAGAAAGAACTGAGTTAGGTTGAAACACCTGCATTTTGGAACTGCCTTACTCAAGAAAGCAAAAAAAGAGACCGTGTTTGTTTACAGCTTTATTAGCTCTGCCCCACCTGCCCTGAATGATGGGTCGCCACTGGTATAAACATTCACACATCACGTCTTCTCTTGAGTTGGGCTCAGGGTTTAACATCTCCGCTTGTGGTTGTTTGTAGGGGAGGGGTTGGGAGAGTGCGTGTAGGTATCCCACATCTGTTGCCATGGAGTCATGATGTTAGGGACAGTATAGGATGAATCACAACAACTGTTTGCTCGACGAATTTTTTTTTTTTGTAATGTCAGTCCTGGTTATAGGTTATATTCCTTAGTATGACGTGCCTACATTATTACACATATTGTTTGTTAATTGTGGAAATAAATTAAGATAAGCAAGAATTTGTAATATACATTTTTTTGGGGGGGAATAACAGAACAGTATATCAAAGGTGAGGGACTTGCTTTTGGCTGTTGATCTGCTTCTGTTCTGTAGGTGGCACTGTGTGCACTTTTCAAAGGATGGGTCCCAATCTCTCAAAGACCCTAGGATCCAGGTGGACAATGTCACGTTCCTTCCTCGGATGAAGAGGGGGAGGAAAGCCGTTACAGAACCACCCACCACAATACGACCAAGCGGTGTGGGAGAGCGCAACTAAAGAACCAGGACTCGTGGACATGGGAGGAAATATTGGACGGAAAGGGACCCTGGGCGCAAACTGGAGAATATCGCCGCTCTCGTGAGTGGAAGGAGGCAGCCACAGCCCAGGAGCGGTGGTATGAGGAGGCAGCAATGAGACGTGGCTGGAAGCAGGAGAATCAAGCTCAAGACCGGAGATATGAAGGTATGCGGCTAGCACGGAAGCCCGTGAAGAAACCCCAAAAATTTATTGGGGGGGGGGCTACGAGGTAGTGGGCCAAGGGCAGGTAGATGACCTGCGCCCACTTTCCAAGCTAACCGTGGAGAGCGGGAATACGGGCAGACACCGTGTTACGCAGTAGAGCGCACGGTGTCTCCTGTACGTGTGCATAGCCCGGTGCGGGTTATTCCACCTCCCCGCACTGGTAGGGCTAGATTGAGCATTGAGCCTGATGTCATGAAGCCGGCCCTACATATCTGGCCACCAGTACGTCTCCTCGGGCCGACATGGCACCAGCCTTACGCATGGTGTCCCCGGTTCGCCTACATAGCCCGGTGCAGGTTATTCCACCTCCCTGCACTGGTCGGGCGACGGGGAGCATTCAGCCAGGTAAGGTTGGGCAGGCTCAGTGAGCAAGGGAGCCAATATGCCTGCACGGTCCGGTATTTCCAGCACCACCTCCCCGCCCCAGCCCAGTACCACCAGTGCCTACACCACGCACCAGGCTTCCAGTGCGTTTCCAGAGCCCTGTTCCTCCTCCACGCACTCTCCCTATGGTGCGTGTCTCCAGCCCAGTGCCTCCAGTTCCGGCACCACGCACTAAGCCACCTGTGCGTCTCCAGAGCCCTGTACGCACTGTTCCTTCTCCCCGCACTCGCCCTGATGTGCGTGCCCTCAGCCCGGTACCTCCAGTTCCGGTACCACCCACCAGGCCTATAGTGCGCATTGAGAGTCCAGTGTGCCCTGTTGTTGTTCCCCGCACTAGCCTGAAGGTGCGTGTCCTTAGCCCGGTACCTCCAGTTCCGGTACCACGCACCAGGCCTACGGTGCGTCTCATCCGGCCAGAGCCATCCGTCTCACCAGCGCCATCTGAGCCATCCGTCTCCCCAGTGCCGTCTGAGCCATCCGTCTCCCCAGTGCCGCCTGAGCCATCCGTCTGCCCAGTGCCGTCTGAGCCATTCGTCTGCCCAGTGCCGTCTGAGCCATTCGTCTGCCCAGTGCCGTCTGAGCCATCCGTCTGCCCAGTGCCGTCTGAGCCATCCGTCTGTCCCGAGCCATTAGAGCCGCCCGTCTGTCCAGAGCCGTTAGTCAGTCAGGAGCCGCTAGAGCCATTCGTCAGTCAGGATCTGCCAGAGCCGCCAACCAGACAGGATCTGCCAGAGCCGCCAACCAGACAGGATCTGCCAGAGCCGCCAACCAGACAGGATCTGCCAGAGCCGCCAACCAGACAGGATCTGTCAGAGCCGCCAACCAGACAGGATCTGCCAGAGCCGTCAGCCAGCCATGAGCGTCCAGAGCCGTCAGCCAGCCATGAGCGTCCAGAGCCGTCAGCCAGCCATGAGCGTCCAGAGCCGGCAGCCAGCCATGAGCGTCCAGAGCCGTCAGCCAGCCATGAGCGTCCAGAGCCGTCAGCCAGCCATGAGCGTCCAGAGCCGTCAGCCAGCCATGAGCGTCCAGAGCCGTCAGCCAGTCATGAGCTGCCCCTCAGCCCAGAGCGGCCATTTATCCAGAACTGCCTCTCAGTCCAGAGCTGTCTCTCTGTCCGGAGCTGCCCTTCAGTCCGGAGTTGCCCCTCTATCCTGAGCTACCTCTCTATCTTGACCTACCTCTCTGTCTTGAGCTATCTCTCTGTTCTGCGCTGCCTTATCCTGGTGCTGCCCCTTATTTTGAAGTTACCTATTAAATTAAGTAGGTGTAATAGGAGGGTGGTCATTTTAAGGGGGAGACGTAAGCTGGGATTGACTATGGTGGGGTGGGGACCTCGCCCAGAGCCTGAGCCACCACCGTGGTCAGACGCCCACCCAGACCCTCCCATAGACTTTTGGTGGTGCGTTCGGAGTACGCACTTTGAGGGAGGGGTTATGTCACGTTCCTGACCGGTTTTCTGTTATTTTGTATGTGTTTGACGGTCAGGGCGTGAGTTTGGGTGGGTAGTCTATGTTATGTGTTTCTATGTTTGTATAAGGACCTGATATGGCTCTCAATTAGAGGCAGGTGGTTTTCATTTCCTCTGATTGAGAGTCATATTAAGGTAGGTGTTTTCACACTGTTTGTTTGTGGGTGGTTGTCTCCTGTGTCAGTGTTTGTCGCGCCACACGGGACTGTCTCGGTTTATGTAGTCTGTTTCTGTTTGTGAGTTCTTCGTGTATTTATTTAAGTTCCATGTCCAGGTCTGTCTACTCCGTTTTGTTATTTTGTTAATTATTCAAGTGTATTTCGTTTCGTGTTTTTCGTCTTGTTCATTAAAATCATGTTATCATACCTCGCTGCTTTTTGGTCAAATCCCTGCTCCTCCTCTTCGGATGAAGAGGAGGAAAGCTGTTACAGACAATGGTGGTAGGCCAGTCACTGGGACTGGCAAGTTTTAGGAGGTAGTGGAGAACAATTGTAGGTTTAGTCAGTAGCAGTGCAAATATCATGGTACAGCTATATGGACACTCAATCATCATCGTACATTTTGTGACGTTACAGCCTTATTCTAAAATGGATTAAATTGTTGTTTCCCCCTCATCAATCTACACACAATACCCCATAATGACAAAGCGAAAACAGGTTTGTAGAAACTTTTGCTAATTTATAAAAAATACAAAACAGAAATACCTTATTTACATAAGTATTCAGACCCTTTGCTATGAGACTTGAAATTGAGCTCAGGTGCATCCTGTTTCCATTGATCATCCTTGAGATGTTTCTACAACTTGAATGGAGTCCACCTGTGGTAAATTAAATTGATTGGACATGATGTGGAAAGGCACATGCCTGTCTATATAAGGTCCCCCAGTTGACAGTGCATGTCAGAGCAAAAACCAAGCCATGAGGTCGAAGAAATTGTCCATAGAGCTCAGAGACAGGATTGTGTCAAGGTACAGATCAGTCACCCAACAATATTTTAAAAGAGGAAGTAATGTACTATAAACATTTCTTTTCGTTTCAGTCTCCATCTCCACTAACCAAAGTAAATTTTTTATTTTAATAATGTAAAATTAACATCTGTACTGAAAGGCTCATGTGAAGACCAAATTATAGAGGAGGAACTTCTTGATGCAATGAAAGCCTTTAAATCTGTGAAAACTGTCGTGGAAAATCATCTCAGAAATATAACGCTTTATCAGAACTTGTGAAATCAAAACATGCTTTTATTTACAATAGTATAACCATCTCGGAAGTCCCACCGAACCCCCACTCCCAGAGCACTGGTTCGCTCTTTATACCCAAATAGCATATGAGTCCACCCCATATGCAAATAAACATACTTCCCCTATTCTTTGTGCCATCATTCTCTTTTTAGTTCAGGCTTCCTGCTTGTTCACGCATACTAACGGCCATCATCTGCTTTCAGTTAAATTATAATAGCGGTCAGACCCTCTGTCTTAGTGTGTCAACATACTCTGTATCCCCTCCCTTCACCACTAAATCAATGCACTCTTTGTGCCCCCCCATCTCTAGGGCATCCAATTGCTTATAGGCGTCTATGTGTCTGGTCAGTTTCACTCAAATGGAATCAGCAGACTATGTGTTTCTTGTTCATTAGTGTCCAGCCACCCCAGGCATATTTCTCTGGTATGTATGCTTTTCTAGTGGAATGGGTAGGCTATAAATCTAGTGTGTCAAAACACCCTGGCACCAACATGTCTGGGCAATCTGTCAACACAATGGAGAATCTACAAGGGTCAGAGGGTCAGAACGTCCCCCAGTAGATTTCCATTACCACGGTCTCATGATCTATGTCAACATGTGGCTCGTTACTCCAATGTTCAGCTATCTTTTATATTTCTATGTTATCCATGTGTGTAATTGTACTCCTACAATCCCACCTCTGGGGCTAATTAGCCACATAAATTATACAAACATGACTTTGGGATAGTAAATGAGAATACCTACGATATACAAGAAAATACAAAAACAGAATAAAGCACATAAACCAACTAGACCAAACATCTCCAAATGATTAAAACTAAAATAGGAGTAAAAGATCCAATTAGAAACATTAATAAAAACCTAACTAGACAAAACATTTCAACATTATCCCCCCGTGCAGACACCTACCAACCTTTGTTAGATGATTTAATACATGGTCCATAGACACTTGTAACCGGAATACCCTCTGTCACCTAACATGTTTTTGTAAAATGATCCTATTTTTAGAAGGCAAAACTAACTTTAATTAAAAGAAAATATATATGTTCATCGATATATATATAAAAATACAAAGAAACATACAAAGAACACAAAGCATTAGGCAAAATAAAAATGCTAAACCCCATTATCTAGGAGCACAGTCCTCATCCTTACAAATAAAACAATCTCCTTTTTGACACTTGGCACAGAAAAAAGGTTCTAGGTGATGATAATGACCATCCTCATGAATTTTTGTACACCACTTGCAATTGTGACGCAAATTACACTTTTTGTGGACATGTATGAGTAAACATTAATCTGAACTGGGTAATTAAACATATACATGGAAACCATGACACGCATGACCCCCCCTCCCCCACCCCCAATCACTTCATAGAGACAGTTAGGGTTACCAAAGGGCAGTCAAGAGGTCCTCCAACCGCATTGCAAGGCTTTCCATACTTATTGGTATAATTGCCTGGACTTCCCACTTTCTTAACGCTAGATCCAACCAAATTCATACATGAGAGTCTAAACATTTTCATTACATTTTCATCAGCATTAGCCTTTACTTCTGCTCATAATCCTTTGAATTTGGCCATAGCAATATTGTGAATAAAGGTGCAACAGTCATCCCCAAACATGACACAAACTCCACCCTTCTCCACTAAGAGCCAATTAAGTATAGTTAATGAATCCCTGTTGGTTATAGCCAATAAAATTAATCCACTCTAAGTTCTAATTTGGTGTTATCCACAAAAATATAGATTCAAATCCTGATTTAACCTCATCTCTGGCCTTGAAATCCCTAGGTAGACCTCTAAGCAGTCCAATTGCATTAAGGTATACCTCAGGATCCTTCTCATAAGCCCTTTTAACTCTAGGTTTTACATAGTCATCATGGGGTGATTTAATAATCGTAACCTATTTAATTGCTCTAAGGCACAAAGACCAATCCATCCATCAGACAATACATTCAACAGTTAGTTTTTTTCCACACATCCAGAAACTATCAGCAATACTTCTGTCTTGAATTTTCAACATAGTAAGAGATGGCGCAACCTGAGTTATGTGACCACACAACCCTTTTATATTCATAATCAACCCTTTATCATTACTTTTACGAACTCCCGCATTCTCTAACACCCAAATAGTATCACATTCTACAGTGGTGTTTCCTACATCAATTCCTTCAGTGTGGTGTCTGTAAATACATTCATATTTTAATTTAACCACGGTACCTCTGTCTAATTGAGGTACATTTAATTCAGTTCTAATATTATAGGCAACACAATCATTGTCTCCCATCATGGTCTCATTCAACATAGTTTTACCCCTAGTGCTTACCCAGAGCAATCCTACATTTTGTCACACAAGGGAATAGAATACTTTCTATTGGTACAATAGTCATTTTTCCAACTTACACAGTTTTTACATGATGCTGGTTCAGAGACTATTAAAAGATCAGACAAAGGTGATTTTCTTCACAAAATACAATTGTCCATTCTGTGTCTGTTTGCCATATACTTAGCCCATTCGTATCACTCCTTCTTCACTACTTCTTCTCATGTAGTGTCCTTGAGTGGTTCTGATTCTGATATATCTAATTCTGTTGCTTTTTCAATGTTCTTATCTTGAGGTAGATCATTAGAGTTTATCAGAAAGTTTCAAATATCAGTAAAAACTCTCCTGACTGATGTCTCAGGTTGCTTTGTTGGAACAGTGAACTGCTTGGAAAGGGAGGTCGATGTCATCTTAGTGGTAGCTACTGTGGTCGTCACAGCAACCGCCACCCTTGTTGTTGTCACAGGTTCTTCCTGTTCAGGTGCAGGGGTAGGATCAATCTTAATGACCATGGTGCTACTCCCTTTGGTCACTGTTGTTCTTGCTATTTCAACTATTAATTCTTCACCTTCAACTGGTTCTTTCTGATTCATGATGAGCACCCTCTCGTCTTTTTCTTTGATTAATGTCAGGTCACATCCTTTCGGATCCCAAACGACTTGTCCCTTTGTTTGGTGATGTGTCCATCCACAGAGTGCCATCTCCGGTAAGGGTTTGATCCTTATGATTGAGATAGACTTCAGTTCTCCTGCTTCTGTTATAAATTGAGGTGGAACAGAGATTCTAACCTTGTCAGTCTTTTTGGATTGTTCGGCTGATTCCATTCTTCTCTTCCTGCTCCCACCATACATCTTGATTGTGCATTAGTCTGTTGTTTCTATACTAGCATTCACTGTTACTTCTGTTATGTCAATGTCATTATTCTTTTGTTGTTCTAACATCAATTGTCTGTAAAGGAGACCATTCAAAAGTTTAAAAGTCAATTGTGGGGAAATCCCCATTTTCTTCAGCTTGCAGGACTTTTCCTCCTCTTTCTTCACCTGAGGCTCCCTCCTCAGGCCAGACTTAACTTCCATCTGGAAGGTTTCAATTTTTAGGGAAAAGATGTTCTCATTCTGTGCCTTGTGAGGCCTCTCCTCCTCTTCTGGGTGCATTAGTCGGTGCACTTGTCGTATTTTGGCTTTCACTTGATTTGCTGTTTTCTTGGCTCCTCCCTGGCGTCTCAATCGTTTCTGCTGCGCCTGCTCCCTCCAGGCTCCCTCCTGGTGAATCAGCATCCTCTGTGTACTCATCACTATGTGGTTGTATCCTTCTCTCTGTTGGGACTCAGCTGCAGCGGTTCAGATGGTACGACGTCTGGCTTCTTTTCACTTGGACGGCCGTTCTTGTTGCTTTGGCCACCTCATAGGGTCCATCTCTCCTCGGTTGATCCCACTTCCTCCGGATCCCTCCAACGTGGACTAGATCTCCTGGTATCACTGGGAGAGGTCCTTCTGGTCCCCTTGGATCATCAGACGCAGAACCTCTCATCCTGGTTCAGGTTTCTGCCTACTTTCTGTGAAGCATTCATACTTAGAGACTTATGGCCTCTGTTCTATGATTGCACCATACATCCTCTTACTTCCATCACTCATCACACAACAAACAGACATTCCAGCTGAAGCTGGCGAACCCCTCTCCTTCTGGTTTCCTAAACATAAGACTTGGAAAACAACAGACAAAACATAACAGCATTGACAATGTTATGTGTTATGCATAAATATATTCATGCAAACTGAAATCTGAGACCATGACAATTCCCACTCTCTCTTTACCTGACTCTATGCCTCCAGGATACTTTTCTGCTGGACTCCACAAAAATAAAAGCCCTAAAAAGCTTCCTCATGCTTCCACCCAGTCTTCCCCTTTCGGCCACAGGTTCTGAGAGGTGTTCCCAAATCATGTCATTTTTACTTAGTTTCCCATCTACTCCATTTCAACTGATAATCATGTGCATAACCTACAATTAACATTCTCTCTTCTTGAATTAATTCAACACTGTATATGCTTTCATATCAATCCATTTAACATGTTTGTTTAGAGTATAATATCCTATCATCCATTCTCTTTCACATGATGTATTAAAAATAAAACAAGTAGCCTCCAAACTCAACCCAGTATGTCTATAGTGGAATCTAGTCTCTCTCTCTTTCTCTCTCTGATTCCACATCCTCTGTCATGGTGTTTTCAAGCTCACCCATTATTCAGCTGGACCTTACTTCTCGTGAGACTTATGCACCCACCAAAGAGAGACATGAAGAACTTTACCACTGCAGTGTTGTAAGAAATATACCACCAGCCTGGTGTATCTTGATGTACACTCAGTCTCCAGAATGCAGCCCAAGCCCTTCCATTTATGGCTGTTTTTTCCTGAGGACATACACACTAACACATGGGTTATTTCCTGACAACATTAGCAAGATCACTAAATCTTAATTTTTAATAACAGCCCTATGTAACCATTCTGCCTCAAGTACCTGGCCTCCTGCCACAGAAATATTCAATGATAGTCAAATGATGTTCCCTACATCAACTGCTGTATAATAACATGTAATCAGTCAAATGTCTTCCAGTTGGATTAATATCCAATCCTATCAAAACTAAGTAATAAGTTTCTTAAACTTTTGCTCTAGTGTTCAAAATGCCACCACTTATTCTTTTTACCATATCTTTAGATATGTGAATTGTTCTATTTACTTTAGAATTTTCCCTATATTTTACACAGTCAGCTGTCTTTCCTTTTCTGTGAATTATCTCTATTATTATACATAGTTTCTAGAAATAACACCCCTTCACTACCATTACCTTCATTTATGAGTCCCCTAACCCATAACAGCCATTGTTTGATACATACTTAAAACATCCTTAAGTCAATTTATATATCATTTATATCAATTTCAGTCCCTCCTCAGGAACATATACACAACCTTATGTTCCTCAAAACAAAAATAAATTGACCAAACGAGAAAAAGAGAAAAAAAATTATAATAATTTCACATTTGCAATAAATTTCCACTATTCGTAATGTAATTAAACCTGGAGAAAACGTCCATCTGTTTCATTCTATGCCCATGTTATTATTGGTCTCTTTCTTCTTCATTCTTGGGTATCATCGCACAACATACTATCTTTTTATTCAATTAAACATTAGATTTTATCATTCCAATTCCAATGACATTATAAAACAAAAAAAAAAAAAAAAACTTTAATCTAATATTCTGTAAATTTTGTCAACCACCTTGTCTCAGGATTAGTTTCCAGAGCTTCCCTAGGCCTATTAAATTTAAACAGTTCTATATCTAAATAACTAAACAGTTATTTCTTAAATACATTTTCCAACCCAATATTCAGGATAACAGTCCTTAGTGTTTACTTTAACTCAAATTTGACCTTATCTATTCAATACACAACATCCCTTTAATAATTAACATTTATACTAAACACTTTAAATACCAGTATTATCCATTTTCCAATAGCCCCGTTGTCTCACTTTTTCTCTCATTTGTGGCCTGATAATAAAAAGATCAGTACCCCAATCCTTTAAGTCATTACTCTCCCTGGCCCATATCATTTCAGCATGTCTTTTTTTAGATACAGTTCACAGGTCATCAGACACAGTTGTCCCTCACTGTTCAGTCGGTTAGGGTGGGTTTGATCTCCACACCCACTTGTGGTGATATTCTCTCCCATGCCTTAAAGCATTCTGACGTCACCTTCTTATGATAACTCCCTTATTTCACCAGTGTTCTCTCAGATGAATTACAGATGATGTTTTTATCAACAAAAACCCTCACAAACCCACACTCCAATAAACCCGTTGGAATAACTTTCAACACTTTTTATATGCATAATGAACAAAACACATTTGTGTATTTACCCAAAGACCATAACCCCAAGGAACTGATAGTTTTACCTATGAACCCATGTTATATCAAAAATTAAAATTAAAATAAACCTATTCGAATAACTTATTCAATTTAAGGGTACAACTCTTCATAATTTTCCCAGAGACATAATAGATTTTCAAAGTAATTATACAGTTTGAATAGAGTCTGGTGTCTTAAACATTTTATAAGTAAATCCCACCTGTTCCAACAATTTCTAGTAAAAGGTGATCAGTCTTTCACAGGAAATTCCTAGGATTCAGGGCATTTTGACACCATTAATATGTTTCCACTCCCCCTTTCTTTAGGAGCAACTTAAATACATTTTTCAAAAACATGTTCATCCTTTTGCATACCCAATTTGAAACTGAATTGGAAAAAACCCTTCCAATATATCTACTAATGCATATTCATTCCCAGTACATGGTGTACTCACTAGAGAATCATAAGCCAATAATAGCAAAGGGACTGAACTCACTCATCCAGAACTCCATGTTTTAGCCTTATCCAGATATTTTTATTTTTAAAGCGGCTGACTTTAATTACTGTGGAAAGCAGTTAATTAGTCTCCAATGACATTGTTGACCAGAGAAGATTGAAAACCCTTTTTTTTCCCTTATTGGTTCTGGAAAAGAAAGTGTACATATCGTTAATATTCACAATGTTACCTTTTAGTCAGCAAACCAATAATTTTACTTATCCATAGATTTTATTCTAAAGCGTCTTTAACAGTTCCAGAGAATTGTGGTATAGAATGTCTAACAATTAATATTCCATCGTTACTTTACTAGATGTCAAGTCAAACGTGATCTAATACTTCTTCTTGACCACATATAAACTGTAATCTCTATGAAACACTCATTGTTCGCTCAGAAACTATACACCGACAAGTAAAAAATTCCATTCTCACTAACCTCAAACCAATTAGTTGTCTGTTATTTTGACAAGGATATAAACTCTTGTATAGCGGCATTTCCTGCTACCGCACTAAGTTCTAATGTCACATTACACTAATTTTCCCATACCCGATATACCTATATCCAGAACAGAGAGCTATTTTCTTATTGGTTCTTAGATCTTGTCAATAGTTCTGCCAATCACCCGCACGTCTGCGAGGACTAGAGGAACCACACACACAACCTCATCGCAATGTATTTTCTGATCATATGTTGACATCAGAACGCCTGCAAATCGAGCTTCACATTTTGGTCCCATGTGACTGTTTAATTCCCTTGTCCTATTTATCCTGTTTATCAGGTAATAGTGTCCTTCTCTCCCTATTCTATGGAAACAGTCATTTTGTTGTCATGCCACTAATTATTTATTTATTTTTCCTAAATACTCCCATGTATTATACACCTTTTATTTACTATTTTTCCAAGGTAGAGCGAATCCCCTTTCCAATTAAAAATGCATTTGTCACATCACTTAATTTCTCTTCTCAAACCAAGCTCTATATAGTACAGACATTATTTCTGAATACTACAGATGACTTAATGTCTTATTCTAATACAATACTTCAAATATCACTGTGTTTTTCCCATTACAGATATTATTATTTATTCATTTTATAATTCTAATCAATTTTATGATTACATTTACATTACATTTAAGTCATTTAGCAAATGCTCTTATCCAGAGCGACTTACAAATTGGAAAGTTCATACATATTCATCCTGGTCCCCCATGGGAATTTAACCCTCAACCCTGGCGTTGCAAGCACCATGCTCTACCAACTGAGTCACACCAGTCCACTGCCCGCTCCGTTAAGATCTCTATCTAACGTCTTACTTTTACCTTTATTAATTTATTTTGTCTATACTTTCTTACCTCTTCTCTATATCCTTATTATTTCATTGTCTTTTATCCCATTTTACTGTTTAATTCCCGATTCATGGTTTTAGTAAAACAAACCTCATATTCTGGTCTCTGTCCTTCAGGCTATTTTTAGACCGCAGTCTCTGTGGGTACAGAGTGATCGACGGCCTGTTTTTTCCTCTTCCTTTGTTACACCGTTCGTGAATCCTTAATCTGTCCTGAATTTCACTATTTATCACTATTTATCTTAACTAACCTAGATTCGTTTTTAACTTTATAGTACAATTTCAATTTATCGACGATTCTACTTTCTGTCTTGTTACACACTATTTGGTTTAATCCTCTTTTATTATCTTTATGGTTATTTATTTTAACACCTTTTTTAGTATTCTACTATGGTCGCTTATTACTTTATCACATCAGTGTTTTTATCCTTGATTATAACTTATTTTATTTCGATGTTCCTTAATTTCATTCCATCTGCCTAATAGCAGTTAACTGCACTCTCCTTCTCAAATTACACTCAGTTAACTGTCAGAGAGGCTTGCGCATGCCTCTTCCTACCAGCAGTTGGTCACAGACACACACACAACCCAACCTGTCCTTTCTTTCTTCCTAATGTTCTATCTCTACACAGATCTACTCATTTCTTACAACATTATCATTCATCCTTTTATGTTTCATCCGTTCATTCAATCCCTTTGTTTTTACCTCAAAACAACTCAGTTCTTTCTTTATTTACTTAATCCCTTTGTTCAACATAAGCCTAGGCTAATAGGATTTCTACGATATGACGCGAGACTACTGTCTAATCGGATCAGCTTGTCTTCATATCCTACCCACCCCCCAATACTGATCTTTTCTTCTTTTATTAGAGTAGTATTGTGGCGGAGCACTGGTTCGCTCTTTATACCCAAATAGCATATGAGTCCACCCCATATGCAAATAAACATACTTCCCCTATTCTTTGTGCCATCATTCTCTTTTTAGTTCAGGCTTCCTGCTTGTTCACGCATACTAACGGCCATCATCTGCTTTCAGTTAAATTATAATAGCGGTCAGACCCTCTGTCTTAGTGTGTCAACATACTCTGTGTCCCCTCCCTTCACCACTAAATCAATGCACTCTTTGTGCCCCCCCATCTCTAGGGCATCCAATTGCTTATAGGCGTCTATGTGTCTGGTCAGTTTCACTCAAATGGAATCAGCAGACTATGTGTTTCTTGTTCATTAGTGTCCAGCCACCCCAGGCATATTTCTCTGGTATGTATGCTTTTCTAGTGGAATGGGTAGGCTATAAATCTAGTGTGTCAAAACACCCTGGCACCAACATGTCTGGGCAATCTGTCAACACAATGGAGAATCTACAAGGGTCAGAGGGTCAGAACGTCCCCCAGTAGATTTCCATTACCACGGTCTCATGATCTATGTCAACATGTGGCTCGTTACTCCAATGTTCAGCTATCTTTTATATTTCTATGTTATCCATGTGTGTAATTGTACTCCTACAAAACTCCAGGGCTGGGTGGCATACCAGTTGAGATATATCAAACCTTGTTTTTCTGTACTCTGAGGACCGATATTATCATTTTTTAACCACTCCTATAAAAATAGTAGACTATCTAATACTCAACAAGATCTGATTTCATTATTACTGAAACAGGACCTAGATGGTAAATGTAAAGATCCAGTCTATTTACAAAAATTGGAGGCCCCTTACACTTCAGTGTTGTGATGCAAATATTCTAGCAAAATGCATAGCGCATAGAATTAAAACGGTATTGTCGGATATTATTCCCCCTAATCAGAAAGTTTTTGTTTTTTTACATTGACAATACATTGGAGATAATATACACTACTGATTCTTCATATTTTCTTTTAAATCCACAATTTGAATCCCTCCACAGCCTCAGAGGATCTAGATGATTTTTCTAACCTCTCTGGATTACAACTGAACTATGATAAGTGTACTATATTACATATTGGATCACAAAAAAAGACAACTTTTAAATTACTGTGTAGTTTACCAATTAAAATGGTCTGATGTTGAAGTGGACATACTAGGTATAATCACCATGATACTGGGAAAATTCCCCCTGATTAACTCTTTAGTCATATCCCAGTTCACCTACTTGCTTATGGCCCTGCCTACACCTAACGACCTTTTTTATTTTTTATTATATGAACCAAAAATATTCAATTTTATTTGGAATGACAAACCAGACAAAATTAAACAGTCCTGTTTATATAATGAATATGAATTCGGAGTGCATAAATTATTAAATATTAAAGCATTAGACCTCTCAATAAAAGCTGCAGTCATACAAAAGCAATACTTAAATCCAAACTGGTTCTCTAGCAGATTAGTAACAGGGGCTTTTTCCCTTTATTCAGATTACAACCTCTCACTTTCAGTTATTTGAAAATGAAATTTTCTGAAAAAATTGCGATTTACATTTTTTTTTTTTTTAAAGTTGGTTGCAATTTCAGTTTAAGCCACCAGAAAACAGAACAGAACAAATATTACAACAGATATTATGGTTAAACTCAAATATAATAATTGATTTAAAAATAATAAAATATAAAAAATATTATCAACTTTGTAAATTATTTCATGAATAGGACTGGTGGAGTTATGTCAAACATGCAGCTAACAAAATATATGGAAATGTCTGTCCTATCCAAAATTACAACCAACTAATTTCAGCTTTTCAGCAAAAATTAAAGAGGAAACGGCGTTAAAGACCAAAACTGGTTAAAGAAAAGTGTGATAAATAAAAAAAGTATACTAACTTCATTTAAGGACCAAAAAAATTACAGCTGTGCTATACAGGTTGTAAATAGTTGGGAAGAGATTTTCGATTTACCGATTCCATGGCACATGGTTTATGAACTGATACACAAATTAACATCGGATTCAAACTTGATATCCTTCAGTTTGCAGCCATATGACTGGTTTCACAATTGTCTCCAGCGATAATCATGTAAAATAGATCGAAAACAAGTGTAATTTGTATTTACAATTCCCTCATCCAAAACGATTATTAATTTACCTAGCTCTTATCAAGTTTAAATTACAGTGCATGGAGAACGGTGTTATTTATATCGTAAAAAATAAAGTTCCACTTGGAACCAGTAGGTTCACTAGACCTTATTCATGGTTTCCTCGCGCGTAAAGGTGGTGGAATTATTAAGGTATTAAATAAAAGTCGGAATACGGCATATCTGTGGATACACCTCCGCCACAACTTCATTAATTCGACCGCCACCCAAAACGAATAGCAGGTGAATAGCACGCTATTCTCATGCTTAAATTCAAGGTCGGAATACGCATAGAGAAAAGTGGAAATCGACTGGCACTCTCCTCCGTTTTATTGGCAAATGTCCAGTCCCTCGATGGAGAGCTTGGTTCGAGAGTCTCCTATCAGAAAATCTGCTATATTATTTGCCTTGCAGAAATTTGGCTGGCTCAATCTATGAACATAGAAAAAACACATTGATATGGTCTATAACCAACACAGTTACAATACCAGAGCTAGTGTTATGTCTTGTAAAATCCCAAGAGTAAACAGTACTGCGAGGAGAACGTTTTTCTATACAGGCATTTGTCTATGGAATAGCCTTCCCTTAGAGATCAAGCAAAGAAAAAGTAGAAATAGATTTTAAAAGGTCATGGTTTTCATTTGGACAAGGTTGAATATAGCTCTAAACCTAGTCCTGGAGTAAAAAGCATGCTCAATGGAGAATATCCATGGAAGTAAATGTTTAGTTTTGGATTAGACTTAATTTGTGTCAGGGAAACCAGACCAGAAAGTATGTTAAACAGATCCTGTATATAAAATACTTATTAACAAGCTATTTAGATGTAAAGATTCTTTACAAATGGCATACAGCACAACAATAACATCCCCTTTCAAAAAAAAGTTGTTGGGGCTTTTGAGTCCCGCCCCCAAAAATTATGTCTTGGGAAAACACTGATAAGGAAAAAACAGCATCTCTCACTGCTCCAAAAGAGAACATAGGCCATTTAAACAGTGGTCACACACACACACACACACACACACACACACACACACACACACACACACACACACACACACACACACACACACACACACACACACACACACACACACACACACACACACACACACACACACACACACACACACACACACACACACTCCCTGTACAGTCTCTGCAACACATAGACATGGTACAAACGTTTTATGTTGCTCATAATGCTTATGACAAGGTGCAGATATCAAAGCAAATAGTTAAATAGAAAATATATATATATACACACATTACCATTCAAAAGTTTGGCATCACTTAGAAATGTCCTTGTTTTTGTCCATTAAAATAATATCAAATTGATCAGAAATACAGTGTAGACATTAGTAATGTTGTAAATAACTATTGTAGCTGGAAACGGCAGATTTTTTATGGAATATCTACATAGGCGTACAGAGGTCCATTATCAGCAACCATCACTCCTTTGTTCCAATGGCACGTTGTGTTAGCTAATCCAAGTTTATAATTTTAAAAGACTAATTGATCATTAGAAAAACCTTTTGCAATTATGTTAGCACAGATTAAAACTGTTGTTCTGATTAAAGAAGCAATAAAACTGGCCTTTAAGCTAGTTGAGTATCTGAAGCATCAGCATTTGTGGGTTCGATTACGGGCTCAAAATGGGCAGAAACAAAGAACTTTCTTCTGAAAGTCATCAGTCTATTCTTGTTCTGAGAAATGAAGGCTATTCCATTTCCATGAAAAATTGCCAAGAAACTGAAGATCTCGTACAACGCTGTGTACTACTCCCTTCACAGAACAGCGCAAACTGTCTCTAACCAGAATAGAAAGAGGAGTGGGATGCCCTGGTGCACAACTGAGCAAGAGGACAAGTACATTAAAGTGTCTAGTTTGAGAAACAGATGCCTCCCAAGTCCTCAACTGGCAGTTTCATTAAATATTACCTGCAAAACACTAGTCTCAATGTCAATAGTGAAGAGGCGACTCCGGGATGCTGGCCTTCTAGGCAGAGTTGCAAAGAAAAAGCCATATCTCAGACTGGCCAATAAAAATAAAAGATTAAGATGGGCAAAAGAACACAGACACTGGACAGAGGAAGATTGAAAAAAGGTATTATGGACAGACAAATCTAAGTATGAGGTGTTCGGATCACAAAGAAGAACATTCGTGAGACGCAGAAAAATAAAAAGATGCTGGAGGAGTGCTTGACGTCATCTGTCAAGCATGGTGGAGGCAATGTGATGGTCTGGGCGTGCTTTGGTGTTGGTAAAGTGGGAGATTTGTACAGGGTAAAAGGGATCTTGAAGAAGGAACGCTATCACTCTATTTTGCAACGCCATGCCATACCCCCCCGTGGACGGCGCTTAATTGGAGCCAATTTCAATGACTCAAAGCACAGTCACCGAATCTCAACCCAATTGAGCTGTTGGAGCAGCTTGACCGTATGGTACGTAAGAAGTGCCCATCAAGCCAATCCAACTTGAGGGAGTTGCTTCAGGAAGTATGGGGTGAAATCTCTTCAGATTACCTCAACAAATTGACAACTAGAATGCCAAAGGTCTGCAAGGCTGTAATTGCTGCAAATGGAGGGTTCTTTGATGAAGGCAAAGGACACAATTATTATTTCAATGAAACATCCTTATTTATAACCTTGTCAACATCTTGACTATATTTCCTATTCATTTTGCAACTCATTTCATGTATGTTTTCATGGAAAATAAGGACATTTCTAAGTGACCCCAAACTTTTGAACGGTAGTGTTTTTACAGTACCAGTCAACAGTTTAGACACATATACTCATTCAAGGGTTTTTCTTTATTTTTTACTATTTTCTACATTGTAGAATAATCGTGAAGACATTCAAACTATGAAATAACACATATGGAATAAATGTAGTAACAAAAAAGTGTTAAACAAATCAAAATGCATTTTATATTTGAGATTCTTCAAAGTAGCCACCCTTTGCCTTAATGACAGCTTTGCACACTCTTGGCATTCCCTCACAACCAGCTACATGAGGTAGTCACCTGGAATGCATTTCAATTAAAAGGTGTGCCTTGTTAAAAGTTAATTTGTGGAATTTCTTTCCTTCTTAGCATGTTTGAAACAATCAATTGTGTTGTGACAAGGTAGGGGTGGTATACAGATGATAGCCCTATTTGGTAAATAAATTGCTCAAATAAGCAAAGAGAAACGACAGTCCATCATTACTTTAAGACATGAAGGTCAGGCAATGTGGAAAATTTCAAGAACTTTGAAAGTGTCTTCAAGTGCAGTTGCAAAAACCCATCAGCGCTATGATGAAACTGGCTCTCACGAGGACCGCCACAGGAAAGGAAGACCCAGAGTTACCTCTGCTGCAGAGGATAAGTTAGAGCTAACTGCACCTCAGATTGCAGCCCACATAAATGCTTCACAGAGTTCAAGTAACAGACACATCTCAACATCAACTGTTCAGAGGAGACTGCGTGAATCAGGCCTTCATGGTTGAATTGCTGCAAAGAAACACCTCCTAAAGGACACCAATAAGAAGAAGAGACTTGCTTGTGCCAAGAAACACGAACAATGGACAATAGACCGGTGGAAATCTGTCCTTTGGTCTGACGAGTCCAAATTTGAGATTTTTGGTTCCAACCGCCTTGTCTTTGTGAGACGCAGAGTAGGTGAACAGATGATCTCCGCGTGTGTGGTTCCCACCGTGAAGCATGGAGGAGGTGGTGTGATGGTGCATTGCTGGTGACACTGTCTGCGATTTATTTAAAATTCAAGGCACCGTTAACCAGCATGGCTACCACAGCATTCTGTAGCGATACGCCATCCCATCTGGTTTGCTCTTAATGGGACCATAATTTGATTTTCAACAGGACAATGACCCAACACACCTTCAGGCTGTGTAAGGGCTATTGACCAAGGAGAGTGATGGAGTATTGCATCAGATGACCTGGCCTCCACAATCACTGACCTCAACCCAATTGAGATGGTTTGGGATGAGTTGGACCGCAGAGTGAAGGAAAAGCAGCCAACAAGTGCTTAGCATATGTGAGATCTCCTTCAAGACTGTTGGAATAGCATTCCTCATGGAGCTGGTTGAGATAATCCCAAGAGTGTGCAAAGCTGTCATCAAGGCAAAGGGTGGCTACTTTGAAGAATCTCAAATATAAAACATATTTTGATTTGGTTAACACTTCTTTGGGTACTACATGATTCCATGTGTTATTTCATAGGTTTGATGTTTTCACTATTATTCTACAATGTAGAAAATTGTCAAAGAAAAAAAATGAATTAGTACGTGTGTCCAAAATTTGACTAGTACTCTAAATATATACACACTTTGTACATAAAATGGCCTTCACTTTATTTATTTCATCTTTTATTCTTAACTGATTTACTCCTTTGATATTTTTCTTTCCCTCTGTGTCATAAAATCCCCTTTCATCAAGTAACACAGCCACATCATCCAAACACAGTCAGGAATGGATGCAGGTTTTTTTCGTAAAGTACTGCCCTACAGCAAAGTACAATAATACTCAATATCGGCCCATCTTAGTTCTAATGTATGCCCCTAAAGGGTTCATCTTATTGTTCATCTCACTGTTTTCTTCCCATTCACATGAACATATTATCTTTGGGCTGAATGGACAGCTGAAGGCAAGGGGTGACATTCAAGACCACCGTGTTCCCTTAATCCAAGTCTTGTTTTTAGAGACTCTTGACAGACGGACATTTATTAGTTCTCCCATTCTCCTCATTAAAACACAAGGAGGGGAGCTTTTATTCATGTCTGCAACAGTAACTCCAGAATGCCAGTGGCAGGAGAAGAAGAGTTGTGGCCTCAGCCCTGGAAGCGTGAAGTGTGAAATGTGAAGTGTGAGTGAGAGTGAGAGTGAGAGTGGGTGTGAGAGTGAGAGTGAGAGAGAGAGGACTGTTGGCTCCTTTTCTTTGGCTCAGGATATATATTTGTCCGTTGTCATCTGGTAAAGTGAGGCGAAAATGGTGGCAGATGGAAGAGAGCTGGATTATTCCTCTGAACGGGGTCAGTGCTGCAGAGCATCTCCGTTGTCGTTCTGAGAGAGAGAGAGTGACAGAGAGAGACTTTGTTGACTACATGCAAATCCAAACGCTCTTGGGTTCAATTGAATAGTGCTCTAAGTCATCGATCCGTAACATTCTGAGAATATTACCTGCATCAGATGATGTACCTCTACTGCGTTCAATACTGTCAGTTCAGGCATTGCAAGAGGCTAAAAAATACAAGAAGCACTTTAGCCACAGAAAGCACACACTCATGCACGCGCGCACACGCACACGCACACGCACACACACACACTCACCACGCCTTCATGCTGGCGTCTCCCCCGGGTCCACAAGATCAAGATGACAACACCCAAGAGGAGGACATTAGCTATCAGAGAGATAGCTAACAACGTACTGACTGATATGACCTTCCCTAGGAGAAAGCAAAGCGGAGAGAGATGAGTATACAGTATCTATCTATTTATAGTATCTTAGTATGTACAGTGCATTCGGAAAGTATTCAGACCCTTTGCTATGGGACTCGTAATTGAGCTCCGTTTCCATTGATCATCCTTAAGATGTTTCTACAACTTGACTGGAGTCCACCTGCTGTAAATTCAATTGATTGGACATAATTTGGAAAGGCACACAGCTGTCTATATAAGGTCCCACAGTTGACAGTGCATGTCAGAGCAAAAACCAAGCCATGAGGTCGAAGGAATTGTCCGTAGAGCTCTGAGACAGGATTATGTCGAGGCATAGATCTGGGGAAGGGTACCAAAACATTTCTGCATCATTGAAGGTGCCCAAGAACACAGTTGCCTCCATCATTCTTAAATGGAAGAAGTTTGGAACCACCAAGACTCTTCCTAGTGCTGGCTGCTTGGCCAAAATGAGCAATCGGGGGAGAAGGGCCTTGGTCAGCGAGGTGACCAAGAACCCGATGGTCATGGAGATGGGAGAACCTTCCAGACGGACAACCATCTCTGCAGCACTCCACCAATCAGGCCTTTATGGTAGAGTGGCCAGACGGAAGCCACTCCTCAGCTAATGGCACATGACAGCCCGCTTGGAGTTTGCCAAAAGGCACCTTAAGACTCTCAGACCATGAGAAACATGATTCTCTGGTCTGATGAAACCAAGATTCAACTTTGGCCTGAATGCGTCACATCTGGAGGAAACCTGGCACCATCCCCACAGCATCATGCAGCGGGGATGGTTTTTCAGCGACAAGGACTGGGAGACTAGTCTGGATCGAGGGAAAGATGAACGGAGCAAAGTACAGAGAGATCCTTGATGAAAACCTGCTCCCGGCGCTCAGGACCTCAGACTGTGGCGAAGGACCTGAACCTGATCAAACATCACCAGAGAGACCTGAAAATAGCTGTGCAGCGACACTCCCCATCCAACCTGACAGAGCTTGAGAGGATCTGCAGAGAAGAATGGGAGAAACTCCCCAAATACAGGTGTGCCAAGCTTGTAGCGTCATACCCAAGAAGACACAAGGCTGTAATCTCTGCCAAAAACTGCTTCAACAAAATACTGAGTAAAGGGTCTGCATACTTTCAGAATGCACTGTACCTACAGTATCTATCTACTGTACCTTAGTATCTGTCTACAGTATCTATCTACAGTATCTTAGAATCTGTCTACAGTATCTATCTACAGTATCTTAGTATCTATCTACAGTATCTTAGTATCTATCTACAGTATCTATGTCACGTTCCTGACCTATTTCTGTTAGTTTGTTATGTGTGTTAGTTGGTCAGGACGTGAGGTTGGGTGGGCATTCTATATTTTCTGTTTCTATGTTGGTTTATGGGTTGCCTGGTATGGCTCTTAATTAGAGGCAGGTGTTTGGCGTTCCTCTAATTAAGAGTCATATTTAGGTAGGCGTTTTCACAGTGTTCGTTGTGGGTGATTGTTTTCCATGTCTGTGTCTGTACACCACGAAGGACTGTTTTCGGTTTGTTTGTTCCTCGTTCATTTGTGTAGCCTATGTTTCCTATTCGTGCGTTCTTCTTGTTTTATGTAAGTTCGTCGTCTAGGTCTGTCTACACCGTTTGTTGTTTTTGTTAGTTTAGTCAAGTTCGTGTTTTCTTTAATAAATTATGTGTTCAAACTCCGCTGCGCCTTGGTTCCCTCAATACTCCTCCTTTTCGGTCGAAGAGGAGGAGGACCGCCGTTACAGAATCACCCACCAAATCTCCAGAACCAAGCAGCGGAGTAAACGGAGTAAGGGACAGAGAAAGAAGGAGGAATGGACTTGGGACGATGTATTGGACGGGAAAGGTTGCTACACATGGGAGGAGATCCTGGCTGGTAGGGATCGCCTCCCATGGGAACAGCTGGAGGCACTGAGGAGAGCAGAGGCAACCGGAGAAGGGAACCGGAGTTATGAGGGGACGCGTCTAGCACGGAAGCCCGAAAAGCCCGTGAGTAACACCCAAAGATTTCTTGGGGGGGGCTAAGAGGTAGTGGGCCAAGGGCAGGTAGGAGACCTGCGCCCACTTCCCAGGCTTACCGTGGAGAGCGGGAGTACGGGCAGACGCCGTGTTACGCAGTAGAGCGCACGGTGTCTCCTGTACGAGTGCATAGCCCAGTGCGGGTTATTCCACCTCCCCGCACTGGTAGGGCTAGATTGGGCATTGAGCCAGGTGTCATGAGGCCAGCTCAACGCGTCTGGTCTCCAGTGCGTCTCCTCGGGCCGGCATACATGGCACCTGCCTTACGCATGGTTTCCCCGGTTCGCCTACATAGCCCGGTGCGGGTTATTCCACCTCCCCGCACTGGTCGGGCGACCGGGAGCATTCAACCAGGTAAGGTTGGGCAGGCTCAATGCTCAAGAGAGCCAGTACGCCTGCACGGTCCGGTATTTCCGGCGCCACCTCCCCGCCCCAGCCTAGTACCTACAGTGCCTACACTACGCACTAGGCTACCAGTGCGTTTCCAGAGCCCTGTTCCTCCTCCATGCACTCTCCCTGTAGTGCGTGTATCCAGTTCGGTGCCTCCAGTTCCGGCACCACGCACTAAGCCTCCTGTGCGTCTCCAGAGCCCTGTACACACTGTTTCTTCTCCCCCTACTAATCCTGATGTGCTTGCCCTCAGCCCGGTGCCACCAGTGCCGGTACCACGCACCAGGTATAAAGTAGGCTTTGAGAGTCCAGTGTGCCCTGTCCCTGCTCCCCGCACTAGCATGAAGGTGCGTGTCCTTAGCCCGGTGCCTCCAGTTCCGGCACCACGCACCAGGTCTACAGTGCGCCTTATCCGGCCAGAGCCATCCGTCTCCCCAGCGCCATCTGAGCCATCCGTCTCCCCAGCGCCATCTGAGCCATCCGTCTCCCCAGCGCCATCTGAGCCATCCGTCTCCCCAGCGCCGTCTGAGCCATCCGTCTGCAATGAGCCTGCAAAGCCGCCCGTCTGCCATGAGCCTGCAAAGCCGCCCGTCTGCCATGAGCCTACAGAGCCGTCCGCCAGACAGGAGCCGCTAGAGCCGTCCGCCAGACAGGAGCCGCTAGAGCCGCCCGCCAGACAGGAGCCGCTAGAGCCGTCCGTCAGACAGGATCTGCCAGAGCCGCCAACCAGACAGGATCTGCCAGAGCCGCCAACCAGACAGGATCTGCCAGAGCCGCCAGCCAGACAGGATCTGCCAGAGCCGCCAGCCAGACAGGATCTGCCAGAGCCGCCAGCGAGCCATGGGCAGCCAGAGCCGTCAGCGAGCCATGAGCAGCCAGAGCCGTCAGAGAGCCATGAGCGTCCAGAGCCGTCAGCCTGCCATGAGCGTCCAGATCCATCAGTCAGCTATGAGCTGCCCCTCAGCCAGAAACGGCTATATACCCAGAACTGCCCCTCAGTCCAGAGCTGTCTCTCTGTCCGGAGCTGCCTTTCAGTCCGGAGTTGCCCCTCTATCCTGATCTCCCTCTCTATCATGAGCTACCTCTATATTCTGATCTATCCCTCTGTCTTGTGCTATCCCTCTGTCTTGATCTATCCCTCTGTCCCGGTGCTGTCCCTGTCATTGATGTTACCAAGAGGATTTTGTGGGGGTAAAATGAGGGTGGACATTCTTAGGGGGAGATGGAGGCTGGGATTGATTATGGTGGGGTGGGGACCTCGCCCGGAGCCTGAGCCACCACCGTGGTCAGATGCCCACCCAGACCCTCCCCTAGACTTTGTGCTGGTGCGCCCGTAGTTCGCACCTTATGGGGGGGGTTATGTCACGTTCCTGACCTATTTCTGATAGTTTGTTATGTGTGTTAGTTGGTCAGGACGTGAGATTGGGTGGGCATTCTATGTTTTCTGTTTCTATGTTGGTTTATGGGTTGCCTGGTATGGCTCTTAATTAGAGGCAGGTGTTTGGCGTTCCTCTAATTAAGAGTCATATTTAGGTAGGCGTTTTCACAGTGTTCGTTGTGGGTGATTGTTTTCCGTGTCTGTGTCTGTACACCACGCGGGACTGTTTTCGGTTTGTTTGTTCCTCGTTCATTTGTGTAGCCTATGTTTCCTATTCGTGCGTTCTTCTTGTTTTATGTAAGTTCGTCGTCTAGGTCTGTCTACACCGTTTGTTGTTTTTGTTAGTTTAGTCAAGTTCGTGTTTTCTTTAATAAATTATGTGTTCAAACTCCGCTGCGCCTTGGTTCCCTCAATACTCCTCCTTTTCGGTCGAAGAGGAGGAGGACCGCCGTTACAATCTATCTACAGTATCTATCTATAGTATCTTAGTATCTATCTACAGTATCTTAGTATCCGTTTACAGTATCTATCTACAGTATCTATATATAGTATCTTAGTATCTATCTACAGTATCTATCTATAGTATCTTAGTATCTATCTACAGTATCTTAGTATCTATCTACAGTATCTTAGTATCTATCTACAGTATCTATCTATAGTATCTTAGTATCTATCAACAGTATCTATCTACAGTATCTATCTATAGTATCTTAGTATCTATCTACAGTATCTTAGTATCCGTCTACAGTATCTATCTACAGTATCTTAGTATCTATCTACAGTATCTTAGTATCTATCTACAGTATCTTAGTATCTATCTATAGTATCTATCTACAGTATCTTAGTATCTATCTATAGTATCTATCTATAGTATCTTAGTATCTATCTACAGTATCTTAGTATCTATCTATAGTATCTATCTATAGTATCTTAGTATCTATCTACAGTATCTATATTTAGTATCTTAGTATCCATCTACAGTATCTATCTATAGTATCTTAGTATCCATCTACAGTATATATCTATAGTATCTTAGTATCCATCTACAGTATCTATCTATAGTATCTTAGTATCCATCTACAGTATCTATCTATAGTATCTTAGTATCTATCTACAGTATATATCTACAGTATCTTAGTATCTATCTACACTATCTTAGTATCTATCTACAGTATCTATCTATAGTATCTTAGTATCTATCTACAGTATATATCTACAGTATCTTAGTATCTATCTACAGTATCTTAGTATCTATCTACAGTATCTATCTATAGTATCTTAGTATCCATCTATAGTATCTATCTACAGTATCTTAGTATCTATCTACAGTATCTTAGTATCTATCTACAGTATCTATCTACAGTATCTATCTACAGTATCTTAGTATCTATCTACAGTATCTTAGTATCTATCTACAGTATCTTAGTATCTATCTACAGTATCTTAGTATCTATCTATAGTATCTATCTACAGTATCTTAGTATCTATCTATAGTATCTATCTATAGTATCTTAGTATCTATCTACAGTATATTAGTATCTATCTATAGTATCTATCTATAGTATCTTAGTATCTATCTACAGTATCTATATATAGTATCTTAGTATCCATCTACAGTATCTATCTATAGTATCTTAGTATCTATCTACAGTATCTTAGTATCTATCTACAGTATCTATCTATAGTATCTTAGTATCTATCTACAGTATATATCTACAGTATCTTAGTATCTATCTACAGTATCTTAGTATCTATCTACAGTATCTATCTATAGTATCTTAGTATCCATCTATAGTATCTATCTACAGTATCTATCTACAGTATCTTAGTATCTATCTACAGTATCTTAGTATCTATCTACAGTATCTATCTACAGTATCTATCTACAGTATCTTAGTATCTATCTACAGTATCTTAGTATCTATCTACAGTATCTTAGTATCTATCTACAGTATCTTAGTATCTATCTATAGTATCTATCTACAGTATCTTAGTATCTATCTATAGTATCTATCTATAGTATCTTAGTATCTATCTACAGTATCTTAGTATCTATCTATAGTATCTTAGTATCTATCTACAGTATCTATATATAGTATCTTAGTATCCATCTACAGTATCTATCTATAGTATCTTAGTATCCATCTACAGTATCTATCTATAGTATCTTAGTATCCATCTACAGTATCTATCTATAGTATCTATCTATAGTATCTTAGTATCTATCTACAGTATATATCTACAGTATCTTAGTATCTATCTACAGTATATATCTACAGTATCTTAGTATCTATCTACAGTATCTATCTATAGTATCTTAGTATCTATCTACAGTATATATCTACAGTATCTCAGTATCCATCTACAGTATCTATCTATAGTATCTTAGTATCCATCTACAGTATCTATCTTGCCAGCAGCATACCACCCTGCATACCACTGCTGGCTTGCTTCTGAAGCTAAGCAGGGTTGGTCCTGGTCAGTCCCTGGATGGGAGACCAGATGCTGCTGGAAGTGGTGTTGGAGGGCCAGTAGGAGGCACTCTTTCCTCTGGTCTAAAAAATATCCCAATGCCCCAGGGCAGTGATTGGGGACACTGTCCTGTATAGGGTGCCGTCTTTCGGATGGGACGTTAAACGGGTGTCCTGACTCTCTGATGTCATTAAAGATCCCATGGCACTTATCGTAAGAGTAGGGGTGTTAACCCCGGTGTCCTGGCTAAATTCCCAATCTGGCCCTCAAACCATCATGGTCACCTAATAATCCCCAGTTTACAATTGGCTCATTCATCCCCCTCCTCTCCCCTGTAACTATTCCCCAGGTCGTTGCTGCAAATGAGAACGTGTTCTCAGTCAACTTACCTGGTAAAATAACGGTAAATAAAATAATAATAATCTATCTACAGTATCTTAGTATCTATCTACAGTATCTATCTATAGTATCTTAGTATCTATCTATAGTATCTTAGTATCTATCTACAGTGTCCACATACTTTTGGTAATGTAGCGTATCTATAAACAAGGCTAAAACACTTACTTTGTAATCGCTGCTCTTGTGACTCTAGAAAAAAAGGAAAGCGATAATATCATGTCATTATGCACCATATTATTCATTTGGACTCAAAATCTGAGACGAGGTAAGCGGAGGTTTTAACTTGGCTGGCACAATGTCAGACATTCTTCACACTAACTGAGCTCTAATAATCATTAAAGGATTAAGGAAACATTGCAAAGTGTCCTACCCATGTTGCCGCTGTTTGATATTGTTGACAATGGTGGTCGTGTTGTTGATGATGACGTTTTGGGCGGGATCGATGATGTTTCTAAAAACAAATGTCAGAAAAAATATTGACTTTCACCTAAAATATTATTTTATAAAGATTTTGAATTCAGATTTTGAATAAAGAAGGTACAGCATTGTATGACAAAATAGAGAGAGATGCTTCCTGTAATTTATGGTGGGTAACGTGGTTGTATATATTGTTGGAGTTTTTGTATCTAAAAAGATGTAAAGAAAAAGGTTTGTATACTGAAAAAAAACATAAATGCAACATGCAACAATTTAATTGATTTTAATGAGTTCCAGTTCATACGAGGAAATCAGTCAATTGAAATAAATTTGTTAGGCCCTGATCTATAGATTTCACGACTGGTCCCCATGGTATTTCTATGCATTCTAATTGCCATCAATAAAATGCAATTGTGTTCATTGTCCATAGCTTATGCCTGCCTATACCATAACCCCACATGATGCCATACACGTGTCTGCGGTTGTGAAGCTGGTTGGACATACTGTCATTCTCTGAAACGACATTGGAAGCGACTTATGGTAGAGAAATGGACATTCGATTCTCTGGCAAAAGCCCTGGTGGAGTCAGCAGGCCAACTGCACGCTCCCTCAAAACTTGAGACATCTGTGGCATTGTGTTTGTGCAGTTTTGTCGTACATTTTATTTCAGCTCATGAAACCAACACTTGACATGTTGCGTTTATATTTTGGTTCAGTGTAGTTATTCACTAATCATTGATGCCTTTGAAACTGAGATCCAACTTAGCAGGAAATATCAAACAATTGACCTCCACCACACACATCCCAATGTCCACAGATTCCACACCCACTGCTTCCATACACCCACATAGCGGATACCCACACACAATGCCAGTACACACACATGGTGGCGGGCCCTCTGGCCATAGAAGCAGTGAAGAATTCCCCGCCCAGCCAAGAAAATACTGTAACTAACCACAGAGAGAGCGAGACAGAGAAATAGCAAGTAAGCGAGAGTGCAAGAGAGAGAGAGAGAGAGAGAGAGAGAGAGAGAGAGATGTATGTGATAGGATGAGGATGGCATGATGGTTAATAATACAGTCCTTTGATAATGCTTGGCCCCTGGGTGTCACACACACAATGACAGTACACACACATAGTGGGGGGCCTTCTGGCCACAAAAGCAGGGATTTTCAGCCCAGCCAAGAGAATACTGTAGCTAACCAGAGAGAGAGCGAGACAGAGAGAGACAGCAGGCAGACAGAGAGAGAGAGAGAGCAGGCAGACAGAGAGAGAGAGAGAGAGAGAGAGAGCAGGCAGATAGAGCTCGAGAGAAAGAGAGACTCAGTGAGCATAGCCTTGCTATTGAGAAAGGCTGCCGTAGGCAGACCTGGCTATCAAGAGAAGACAGGCTATTTGCAAACTGCCCAACAAAATGAGGTGGAAACTGAGCTGGCCTTCCTAACCTCCTGCCTAAAGTAGGACCATAATAGAGACACATATTTCCCTCAGATTTCACAGATCAGCAAAGAATTCGAAACCTAAAGTTGATAAACTCCCAAATCTACTAGGTGAAATACCACAGTTTGCCATCACAGCAGCAATATGTGTGACCTGTTGCCACAAAAAAAGGTCAACCAGTGAAGAACAAACACCATTGTAAATACAACCCATATTTATGCTTATTTTTATCCCCTTTTGTACTTCAACCATTTGCACATTGTTACAACGCTGTATGTATACATAATATGACATTTGTAATGTCTTTATTCTTTTGGAACTTCTGTGTGTAATGTTTACTGTTCATTTTTATGGTTTATTTCACTTTTGTATATTATCTACTTCACTTGCTTTGGCAATGTTAAAACTTCTTATGGCTGCAGGGGCAGTATTGAGTAGCTTGGATGAAAGGTGCACAGAGGGGCCCAGAGTAAACGGCCTGCTCATCAGTCATAGTTGCTAATATATGCATATTATTATTAGTATTGGATAGAAAACACTGACGTTTCTAAAACTGTTTGAATTATGTCTGTGAGTGTAACAGAACTCATATGGCAGGCAAAAACCTGAGAAGAAATCCAACCAGGAAGTGAGAAATCTGAGGTTGGTTGATTTTAAACTCATCGCCTATTGAAAACACATTAGGATCTGGTTCTGTTTGCACTTTCTACGGCTTCCACTAGATGTCAACAGTCTGTAGAACGTTGAATGAAGCTTCTACTGTGATGTTGAGCCGGATGGGAGCTGTTTGAGTCAGTGGTCTGGCAGAGAGCCAAGTCCTGGTCCCGCGCATTTCACATGATAGGGACTTGCGTTCCATTACTTCTATAGACACAAAGGAATTCTCCGGTTGGAACGTTATTGAATATTTATGATAACAACATCCTAAAGATTGATTCTATACTTAGTTTGACAAGTTTATTCGACCTGTAATATAACTTTTTGAAGTTTTCGTCCGACGTTAGGCGGGACCTGCACGAGCGTTTGGATTTGTGTACTAAACGCGCTAACAAAAGTAGCTACTTGGACATAAATTATGGAAATTACCGAACAAAACAAACATTTCTTGTGGAAGTGGGAGTCCTGGTACTGCATTCCGACGAAGATCAGCAAAGGTAAGTAAAGATTTATAATGCTTTTTATGAGTTTTGTTGACTGCACAATTTGGCGGGTAACTGTATGGCTTCCTTTTGTGGCTGAACGCTGTTCTCAGATTATTGAATATTGTGCTTTTGCCGAAAATATTTTTGAAATCTGACACAGCGGTTGCATTAAGAACAAGTGTATCTTTAATTCTATGTAAAACATGTATCTTTCATCAAAGTTTATGATGAGTATTTATGTTATTTGACATGGCTCTCTGCAATTTCTCCGGATATTTTGGAGGCATTTCTGAACAAGGCGCCAATGTCAACTAAGGTTTTTGGATATAAATATGAACTTAATCGAACAAAACATATATGTATTGTGTAACATGAGGTCCTATGAGTGTCATCTGATGAAGATCATCAAAGGTTAGTGATTCATTTTATCTCTATTTCTGCTTTTTGTGACTCCTGTCTTTGGCTGGAAAAATGGCTGAGGTGATTACTTAAAAATCACACAATGTGATTTTCTGGATTTTTGTTTTAGATTCCGTCTCTCACAGTTGAAGTGTACCTATTATAAAAATTACAGACCTCTACATGCTTTGTAAGTAGGAAAACCTGCAAAATCGTCAGTGTATCAAATACTTGTTCTCCCCACTGTATGTTTCCCATGCCAAAAAAGACCCTTGAATTGAATTGAATTGAGAGAGCGAGAGAGAGATGCATGAGAATGTCATGATGGTTAACAATACAGTCCTTTGATAATGTTTGGCCCCTGGTCGTCACACACGCACCCCAATGTCCACAGATTCCACATCCATTGCTTCCATACACACACACAGCGGCTACACACACACACAATGACAGTACACACACATGGTGGCGGGCCCTCTGGCCATGGAAGCAGTGAAGAATTCCCAGCCCAGCCAAGAGAATAATGTAACTAACCACAGAGAGAGCGAGACAGAGAGAAAGTGAGAGTGCGAGAGCAGAGAGAGACAGAGAGAGACATAGAGAGCAGGCAGACAGAGAGAGACAGAGAGAGACATAGAGAGCAGGCAGACAGAGCGCAGGCAGACAGAGAGAGCAGGCAGACAGAGAGAGCAGGCAGACCGAGAGAGCAGGCAGACAGAGAGAGCAGGCAGAGAGAGAGAGACAAACAGAGCAACGGACAACCCGCCGAGACCAGCGAGACACCCTCCCAGACCTGCAAGACGCCCCCTGAAGGACTTGCACCGAGAGAACCCACGCCAAGAGGACCTACACACAGCATTACCAGCCACACCCCAACCAGCTAAGACCACCCCAAACAAACCCTGGCCACATCCTATATAGGCCCCCCCATATCAGACCTATACCCCTTCTGCCCATACCATGCCCCCGCCCCCACCCCTGCGGCACGGACCTCAACATGACAGCAGCCCAACCCCCACTATTACACCCACGCAAGCCCCATCCTGTGACCTAAGAGGTATGTATCAGATGCTCAACATGCTCTGCTGTGATGGTCCGGGCCTAAACCACACAAAAACAACACTAGACACTATGGAACACAAAGATTTTACCATCTCATCCTGGAATATACAAGGTCTGAGGTCATCTGCCTTTGGCCTAAAGAGCAGGAACCCAGACTTCATCAAAGAAATTGGAAATACAGACATTGTCATCCTACAAGAAACATGGTATAAAGGAGATGGACCCACTGGTTGCCCTCCAGGTTATAGAGAGCTGGTTGTCCAATCCACCAAACGACCAGGTGTGAAACAGGGAAGAGACTCAGGGGGTATGCTAATTTGGTATAGATCAGACCTAACCCACTCTATTAAATTAGTCAAATCAGGAACATTTTACATCTGGCTAGAAATGAATAAGGAAATGATCTCAACAGATAAAAATGTGTCATGTGTGCTACCTATATCCCCCCCCCAATAGAATCCCCATACTTTAACGATGACAGCTTCTCCATTCTAGAGGGGAGATCAACAATTTCCAGGCCCAGGGACATGCACTAGTCTGTGGCGACCTAAATGCCAGAACTGGACAATAACCTAACACCCTCAGCACACAGGGGGACAAACACCTACCTGGAGGGGACAGCATTCTCTCCCCCACATGCCCCCCTAGGCACAACTATGACAACATAAGCAAAAAAAACGGGTCACAACTCCTGCAGCTCTGTCGCACGCTGGGTATGTACACAGTCAATGGTAGGCTTCGAGGGGACTCCTATGGTAGGTACACATATAGCTCATCTCTTGGCAGTAGTACTTGTAGACTACTTTATCACTGACCTCAACCCAGAGTCTCTCAGAGCATTCACTGACACCCTTATCAGATCACAGCAAAATCACACTACTTGAACAGAGCTTTGCTCAATCATGAGGAATCAAAGCCAAATGAGCTGAATAATATTAACAAATACTATAGATGGAAGGAGAGTAGTGTGGAAATCTACCAAAAAACCATTGGGCAACAACAAATTCAATCCCTTCTAGACAATTTCCTGGACAAAATGTTTCACTGTAATACTGAAGGTGTAAACCTGGCAGTAGAAAACCTAAAGAGTATATTTGACCTCTCAGCTTCCATATCAAATCTAAAAATTTCAAACAGAAAACCGAAGAAAATGAACAACAATGACAAACGGTTTGATGAAGAATGCAAAATACTAAGAAGGAAACTGAGAAACCTGTTCAACCAAAAACATAGAGACCCGGAAAAACTGAGTCTACGCCTTCACTATGGTGAATCACTAAAATAATACAGAAAAACACTACAGAAAAAGAAGGAACAGCACGTCAGAAATCAGCTCTATGTAATTGAAGAATCCTTAGACTCTAACCACTTCTGGTAAAATTGGAAACACTAAACAACACAAATAATTATCTTTCCAAAATGGAGATGTATGGGTAAACCACTTCTCCAATATTTTTGGCTCTATAACAAAGAACAAACAGCAAAAACATATACAGTTGAAGTCGGACGTTTACATACACCTTAGCCAAATACATTTAAACTCAGTTTTTCACAATTCCTGACATTTAATCTTAGTAAAAACTCAGTTAGGATCACCACTTTTTTTAAGAACGTGAAATGTCAGAATAATAGTAGAGAGAATTATTTATTTCAGATTTTATTTCTTTCATCACATTCCCAGTGGGTCAGAAGTTTACATACACTGAATTAGTATTTGGTAGCATTGCCTTTAAATTGTTGAACTTGGGTCAAACGTTTTGGGAAGCCTTCCACAAGCTTCCCACAATAAGTTGGGTGAATTTTGGCCCATTCCTCCTGACAGAGCTGGTGTAACTGAGTCAGGTGTGTAGGCCTCCTTGCTTGCACACGCTTTTTCAGTTCTGCCCACAAATTTTCAATGGGATTGAGGTCAAGGCTTTGTGATGGACACTCCAATACCTTGACTTAGTTGTCAACTTTGGAAGTATGCTTGGGGTCGTTTTCCATTTGGAAGACCCATTTGCGACCAAGCTTTAACTTCCTGACTGATGTCTTGAGATGTTGCTTCAATATATCCACATAATGTCACGCCCTGACCTGAGATATCTCTGTTTTCTTTCTATTTTGGTTAGGTCTGGGTGTGACTAGGGTGGGTATGTTAGTTTTTGTATTGTCTAGGGGGTTTTGTATGTCTATGGTGGCCTGATATGGTTCCCAATCAGAGGTTGGTTATCGTTGTCTCTGATTGAGGATCATATTTAGGTAGCCATTTACCCTTTGGTGTTTGTGGGTTATTTTCTATGTGTAGTGCCTGTCAGCACTCATTTGTATAGCTTCACGTGTCGTTTTGTTATTTTGGTTTGTTTGTTCAGTGTTCATTCTTAATATAATAAAGAATGTACGCATACGACGCTGCACCTTGGTCCGATTCATACGACGAACGTGACACATAATTGTCCTTCCTCATGATGCCATCTATTTTGTGAAGTGCACCAGTCCCTCCTGTAGCAAAGCACCCCCACAACATGATGCTGCCACCCCCGTGTTTCACGATTGGGATGGTGTTCTTCGGCTTGCAAGCCTCCCCCTTTTTCCTCCAAACATAACGATGGTCATTATGGCGAAACAGTTCTATTTTTGTCATCTGACCAGAGGACATTTTTCCAAAAAGTATGATCTTTGTCCCCATGTGCAGTTTCAAACCGTGGTCTGGCTTCTTTATGGCGGTTTTGGAGCAGTGGCTCCTTCCTTGCTGAGCGGCCTTTCAGGTTATGTCGATATAGGACTCGTTTTACTGTGGATATAGATACTTTGTACCTGTTTCCTCCAGCATCTTCACAAGGTCCTTTGCTGTTGTTCTGGGATTGATTTGCACTTTTCGCACCAAAGTACGTTCATCTCTAGGAGACAGAACGCGTCTCCTTCCTGAGCGGTATGACGGCAGCGTGGTCCCATGGTGTTTATACTTGTGTACTATTGCTTGTACAGATGAATGTGGTACCCTCAGGCGTTTGGAAATTGCTCCCAAGGATGAACCAGACTTGTGGAGGTCTACAATTTTTTCTCTGAGGTCTTGGCTGATTTCTTTTGATTTTACCATGATGTTAAGGAAAGAGGCACTGTGTTGAAGGTAGGCCTTTAAATACATCTACAGGTACACCTCCAATTGACTCAAATTATGTCAATTAGCCTATCAGAAGCTTCTATAGCCATGACCTAATTTTCTGGAATTTTCCAAGCTGTTAAAAGGCACAGTCAACTTAGTGCATGTAAACTTCTGACCCACTGGAATTGTGATACAGTGAATTATAAGTGAAATAATCTGTCTGTAAACAATTGTTGGAAAAATTACTTGGGTCATGCACAAAGTAGATGTCCTAATCGACATGCCAAAACTATAGTTGGTTAACAAGAAATGTATGGAGTGGTTGAAAAACTAATTTTAATGACTCCAACCTAAGTGTATGCAAACTTTCGACTACAACTGTACATGATCAAATACAAATCTTAGAATCAACTATTAAAGACTACCAGAACTTACTGGATTCTCCAATTACCTTGAATGAACTACAGGACAAAATAAAACCCCTCCAATCCAAAAAGGCCTGTGTTGTTGATGGTATCCTCAATGAAATTATAAAATATACAGACCACAAAATCCAATTGGCTATACTAAAACTCTTTAACATCATCCTTAGCTCTGGCATCTTCCCCAATATTTGGAACCAAGTACTTATCACCCCAATCCACAAAATTGGAGACAAATTTGACCCCAATAACTACCGTGGGATATGCGTCAACAGCAACCTTGGGAAAATCCTCTGCATTATCGTTAACAGCAGACTTGTACATTTCCTCAGTGAAAACAATGTACTAGGCAAATGTGAAATTGGCTTTTTACCAAATTATCGTACGACAGACCAAGTATTCACCCTGCACACCCTAATTGACAAACAAACAAACCAAAACAAAGGCAAAGTCTTCTCATGCTTTGTTGATTTCAAAAAAGCCTTCGACTCAATTTGGCATGAGGGTCTGCTATACAAATTGATGGAAAGTGGTGTTTTGGTGGAAAAACATACGACATTATAAAATTCATGTACACAAACAACAAGTGTGCGGTTAAAATAGGCAAAAAACACACACATTTCTTCCCACAGGGCCGTGGGGTGAGACAGGGATGCAGCTTAAGCCCCACCCTCTTCAACATATATATCAACGAATTGGCGAGGGCACAGAACAGTCTGCAGCACCCTACTAGAATCTGAAGTCAAATGTCTACTGTTTGCTGATGATCTGGTGTGTAACAGTCCTGACCTGTTTTATGTTGTTTTTTATGTGTTTATAGTCAGGGCATGTGTTTTGGGTGGGCAGTCTATGTTATCTGTTTCTATGTTGGTTTTGGGTTACCTGGTATGGCTCTTGATTAGAGGCAGGTGGTTTGCGTTTTCCTCTAATTAAGAGTCATATTTAGGTAGGGCGTTCTCACTGTTTGTTGGTGGGTGATTGTCTCCTGTGATGTCTTCGTCGTTGTCGATGTATTTTCACATACGGGACTGTTTGGCTGTTCGTGTGTTTTGATGTAACGTTCCTGTCCGTGAGTTTACGTTTAGTGATGTGAGTTTATGTTCAGGTTTCGTTCTACGTCGTTTTGTTATTTTGTAAGTTTGTTAAAGTGTTTGTTTTCGTGTTGCCATCATATTTCAGTTCTGTCGTTTATAAATAAAAAGATGGCTTATTTCCCGCAAACCGCATTTTGGTCTGAAGATCCTTCTCTCCTCACCTCATCCGAGGATGAGGAGAGCGACAGCCGTAACAGAATCACCCACCACGCTAAGACCAAGCGGTATGGGAATGCTCTACGGAGCAACAAGGACTTCTGGACTTGGGAGGAGATCCTGGACGGTAGAGGACCTTGGGCTCAACCAGGGGAATATCGCCGTCCAAAGGAGGAGTTGGAAGCAGCGAAGGCTGAGAGGCGCTGGTATGAGGAGGCAGCGCGACGACGCGGTTGGGAGCCCGTGAGTCAGACCAAAAAATTTCTTGGGGGGGGGCACACGAGGAGTGTGGCAAAGCCGGGTAGGATACCCGAGCCAACTCCCCGTGCTTACCGTGGAGGTAGAAGGCGTCGTACTGGTAAGACACCGTGTTATGCGGTAAAGCGCACGGTGTCCCCAGTACGCGTGCTTAGCCCAGTGCGGGCTATTCCACCTTGCCGCACTGGGAGGGCTAGGTTGGGCATCGAGCCGGATGTCATGAAGCCGGCCCAACGTATCTGGCCTCCAGTACGTCTCCTCGGGCCGGCGTACATGGCACCAGCCTTACAGGTGGTGTCCCCGGTTCGCCTGCATAGGCCAGTGCGGGCTATTCCACCTCGCTGCACTGGCAGGGCTACGGGGATCATTCAACCTGGTAGGGTTGGGGAGGCTCGGTGCTCAAGAGCACGTGTCCTCCTTCACGGTCCGGTAGACCCGGTGCCACCTCCATGTACCAGTCCTCCGGTGGCAGCCCCCCGTACCAGGATGTCTCTCCGGGTTCTCTCTCCTGCTGTTTCCTCCTCTCCAGCGCAGCCAGTGCCTAGACCACGCACCAGGCTGTCTCTCCTTCTCCTTCCTACAGAGCCATCCGTCTCCCCAGCGCCATCTGAGCCATCCGTCTCCCCAGCGCCATCTGAGCCATCCGTCTCCCCAGCGCCATCTGAGCCATCCGTCTCCCCAGCGCCGTCTGAGCCATCCGTCTGCCATGAGCCTGCAAAGCCGCCCGTCTGTCATGAGCCTGCAAAGCCGCCCGTCTGCCATGAGCCTACAGAGCCGTCCGCCAGACAGGAGCCGCTAGAGCCGCCCGCCAGACAGGAGCCGCTAGAGCCGCCCGCCAGACAGGATCTGCCAGAGCCGCCAACCAGACAGGATCTGCCAGAGCCGCCAACTAGACAGGATCTGCCAGAGCCGCCAACTAGACAGGATCTGCCAGAGCCGCCAACCAGACAGGATCTGCCTGAGCCAGAGCCGTCCAGCCAGGACCTGCCAGAGCCGTCCAGCCAGGACCTGCCAGAGCCGTCCAGCCAGGACCTGCCAGAGCCGTCCAGCCAGGACCTGCCAGAGCCGTCCAGCCAGGACCTGCCAGAGCCGTCCAGCCAGGACCTGCCAGAGCCGTCCTGCTATGACCTGACAGAGCCGTCCAGCCAGGACCTGCCAGAGCCGTCCAGCCAGGACCTGCCAGAGCCATCCAAACAGGACCTGCCAGAGTTCCTCAGCCAGGACCTGCCAGAGTCCTTCAGCCGGGATCTGCCCCTTGTCCCGGTGCTGCCCCTTGTCCCGGTGCTGCCCCTTGTCCCGGTGCTGCCCCTTGTCCCGGTGCTGCCCCTTGTCCCGGTGCTGCCCCTTGTCCCGGTGCTGCCCCTTGTCCCGGTGCTGCCCCTTATTCCGGTGCTGGTCCTTATCCTGGTGCTGCCCCTTGTTCCGGTGCTGCCCCTTGTCCCGGTGCTACCCCTTGTCCCGGTGCTGCCCCTTGTTCCGGTGCTGGCTGTTTATTTAGGGGAAGGTAGTTTTAGGGTGGTCAGTGGAAGGGGTAGACAGAAGAGGGGAGTGACTATGGTGGTGTGGGGAGAGCGTCCTGAGCCGGAGCCACCACCGTGGTCAACTGCCCACCCAGACCCTCCCCTGGACTTTGTGCTGGTGCGCCCGGCGTTCGCACCTTGAGGGGGGGGGGTTCTGTAACAGTCCTGACCTGTTTTATGTTGTTTTTTATGTGTTTATGGTCAGGGCATGTGTTTTGGGTGGGCAGTCTATGTTATCTGTTTCTATGTTGGTTTTGGGTTACCTGGTATGGCTCTTGATTAGAGGCAGGTGGTTTGCGTTTTCCTCTAATTAAGAGTCATATTTAGGTAGGGCGTTCTCACTGTTTGTTGGTGGGTGATTGTCTCCTGTGATGTCTTCGTCGTTGTCGATGTATTTTCACATACGGGACTGTTTGGCTGTTCGTGTGTTTTGATGTAACGTTCCTGTCCGTGAGTTTACGTTTAGTGATGTGAGTTTATGTTCAGGTTTCGTTCTACGTCGTTTTGTTATTTTGTAAGTTTGTTAAAGTGTTTGTTTTCGTGTTGCCATCATATTTCAGTTCTGTCGTTTATAAATAAAAAGATGGCTTATTTCCCGCAAACCGCATTTTGGTCTGAAGATCCTTCTCTCCTCACCTCATCCGAGGATGAGGAGAGCGACAGCCGTAACATGGTGCTTCTGTCACCAACCAAGGAGCACCTACAGCAGCACCTAGATCTTCTGTACAGATTCTGCCAGATCTGGGCACTGACAGTAAATCTCAGTAAGACCAAAATAATGGGGTTCCAAAAAAGGTCCAGTCGCCAGGACCACAAATACAAATTCCATCTAGACACCGTTGCCCTAGAACACACAATAAACTATACATACCTTGGCCTAAACATCAGCGCCACAGGTAACTTCCACAACGCTGTGAACGATCTGAGAGACAAGGCGAGAAGGGCCTTCTATGCCATCAAAAGGAACATCAAATTTGACATACTAATTAGGATCTGGCTAAAAATGCTTGAATCAGTTATAGAACCCATTGCCCATCATGGTTGTGAGGTCTGGGGTCCGCTCACCAACCAAGAATTCACAAAATGGGACAAACACCAAATTGAGACTCTGCATGCAGAATTCTGCTAAAATATCCTCCTCGTACAATGTAAAACACCAAATAATGCACGCAGAGCAGAATTAGGCCGATACCCGCTAATTATCAAAATCCAGAAAAGAGCCGTTAAATTCTACAACCACCTAAAAGGAAGTGATTTCCAAACCTTCCATAACAAAGCCATCACCTACAGAGAGATGAACCTGGAGAAGAGTCCCCTAAGCAAGCTGGTCCTGGGGCTCTGTTAACAAACACAAACAGACCCAACAGAGCCCCAGGACTGCAACACAATTAGACCCAACCAAATCACGAGAAAACAAAAAGATAATTACTTGACACATTGGAAAGAATTAACAAAAAAAACAGAGCAAACTACAATGTTATTTGGCCCTTAAGGCCCTTAACAGAGAGTACACAGTGGCAGAATACCTGACCACTGTGACTGACCCAAACTTAAGGAAAGCTTTGACTATGTACAGACTCATTGAGCATAGCCTTGTTATTGAAAAAGGTCGCCGTAGGCAGAGCTGGCTCTCAAGAGAAGACAGGCTATGTGCACACTGCCCACAAAATGGAGGTGGAAACTGAGCTGCACTTCCTAACCTCCTGCCAAATGTATGACCATAATAGAGACACATATTTCCCTCAGATTACAAAGACCCACAAAGAATTAAAAAACAAACCCGATGTTGATAAACTTCCAAATCTACTGGGTGAAATACCACAGTGTGCCGTCACAGCAGCAAGATTTGTGACCTGCTGCCACAAGAAAAGGGCAACCAGTGAAGAACAAACACCATTGTAAATACAACCCATACTTATGCTTATTTATTTTCCCTTTTGTAATTTAACCATTTGCACATCGTTACAACACTGTATATATACATAATATGACATTTGCAATGTCTTTATTCTTCTGGAACTTCTAGT